>NC_142803.1:37280069-37416098 GCF_049724085.1 Artemia sp. Qi Xiang Cuo | reverse complement strand
TTAACAGACCAAATCGGAAAAACAGAAAATGTAGTACATACGATACTATTAAAGGACAAGAAACCAATAAAACAATGCCCGTACCGAATACCGAAAGCAAAAGGAAAGAAATGAAAAAAGAAATTGACCGAATGCTCGAGTTAGGGGTGATAAAACCATCAAATTCAGAATATGCAGCACCAGTCGTATTAGTCCCGAAGAAAGATGGCTCCATTAGATTTTGCGTAGACTACAGAAAACTGAATTATATTTCCGAATCAGACGCGTACCAAATACCAAGAATGGATGAAATTCTAGAGTCAGTTGGCTCCGCAAAATTTATATCAATTTCAGACTTGAGAAGGGGATATTGGCAAGTGAAAATGGACCCAGATGATTCAGCCAAAACTGCCTTTATTACTCCTTTTGGGTTGTACCAATTTAGGTATATGACATTTGGACTAAAAGGGGCACCAGCAACATTCCAAAGGCTAGTAGATTATATTTTAAATTCCTTACCATATACAAGAGCCTTTTTGGATGACACTATAGTATTTTCGAACTCGTTCAATGAACATCTAATCCACATGTAACAAGTATTAACAAGGCTGAGGAGAGCAGGACTAACTTTGAATGTAGAAAAATGTAAATTAGTACAGTCACAGACAGAATACCTGGGGCACAAAATAGGAAACGGTATAATAGCCCCATTAAGGAAAAAACAGAAAAAATTAGAAACGCAGCAGTTCCGACCACAAAGAAAAAAGTTCGGTCATTTTTGGGGTTGGCAGGATATTATCAAAAATACATACCAAATTTTGCAGCGATTGCTACACCTTTGACTGAGTTAACAAGGAAGGGGGCGTAGACCCCGTTAAATGGTCACAAATTGAACAAAATGGATTTGATACACTGAAAGATGCTCTTTGTAGCGAGAGGACAATGAGAAATCCAGATTTTTCCTTAGCCAATTTGAGACTCGCTTACAAACTGAGCAGTTCAGATTTACGAGATATAAGGGCAGGTTTTATCCCAAAATTTTGTAAGACTGGGGAACATTCAATCACATTTAGATCCAGAATAATTTTCACAAAGCAGAATATAAATTATAGCACGATTGAAAAGAGAATGTCTCTACTGATAGTTTATGCGGTCAAAAAACTGGACTATTATGTATATGGACGAAAATTTACAATTGTGACAGATCACAACCCATTGAAATGGCTAAATATAATGAAGCCAGATAACCGACGATTAGCACGGTGGGCCCTGTGACTACAAGAATAAGATATTGAAATAAAGTCAAGACCAGGGACAGATAACGGGAACGCTGACGGCATGTCAAGATTGGAATAAAGAGATATATAAATAATAAGGAGAAAAATAAAATGTTGGATGGGCTGGGCCTTGATAACATAAATAATAGGGGGAAAAAGAGGTCAAAAGCCCACGGGGAATAAAAGAAGATGGTTACAAAAGAGAGATGAATGACCTACACCGGGTTGGAGGAAAGTTGGGAGATATTAAATGTCCAGTCGGATTGGAAAAATTTAGAAATGAATCTGAGATTAGTATTATCAATTCAAAAGATATATCGGTCCTCTATGAGGGGTACGAATCCCCTGGGGAAGATCTCCCGCGGGAAGCCACGAAAGATAGCCCTTTTTCCTAAATGCACAACTGTCAGACAAGTTGTAATCCCTGTACCGAGGTCTTGCCTCTTTGATCTGGACTCTTTGGGGGATACTCTAGCCCAGTCATTTCATACTTTACCCAAACAATTGTCCAGTAACCCTATTCAGAGCTGTTCGTCTTCATGGGAATCGACAATTGTTTCCGGCAAATTGTATTCAGTGGGAGATGTATCCAAATTTCATTTTTAATTAGCATCAACGCATATCCTGCATTTCATTATCCCAGGTGAGGGAAGCCAGAAAAAAAGGTGATTCATAGTTCGCTCAAAATTTTACTTCATTCCCAGTACCCTTATCTTTTTCACAGGCCTTTGCATTTTCGGCCTTAGCACCGCTCTAGTTTAGCTTGTTTGTGTGGAGTTCTCAACTATTTTTGATGGTGCATTTTTTCAAAGAATTGGCCTCCCTAGCTTTGCTAAGTGCAATCTTAATGACTTTTACCTATCAAAAATAATGTTTATTAAGAATCAATTAATTTCACCCGACTAACGTACCATCTAATTTTGATTTATATAGATGATGTTGCTAAAATCTAGTTTAGTTTGTTTGTATGGAGGTCTTAACTGTTTTTGATTGTGCATTATTTCAAAGAATTGTCCTCCCTAGATTTGCTAAGTGCAATCATGATGACTTTTGCCTATCAAAAAGAATGTTTAAGAAGAGTTAATTCATTTCAACTGATTATAACGCCATTTACATTTGTCAGTCTGTGGCTTTTTGGATTACTCAAACGGCCACCAGAGGACTCCCTGCTTGTGGTGCTTAAAAAAAAAGCGTAGACGGCGTGGAAAGAGAGGCGGGCGGCGAAACAGACAGACGGCCATACCCGTTCATGTTTCTGAGGAGTGTCTTTCTGACCGGAGGACGGCTGTATGTGAACCTAGGACTCTTGTTAAAATAAGATGTTTACAAAGGTACGAAATTCCTCCCCCTCTTTCTCCATCACAGCTGCAGTCAATCTTACTGTGGTCCTCTGATAAACTTCCCCCGCTATTACGTCCTGAACAGTTATCAGTTCAGGCGAAGCTTCCGAATTTCATTCTGTGTAATGCCCGATCCTTAACAAATAAAGTTGACGAGATGGAGATACTGCCGAGAGAAGTGAGTGTTCCTATTGCCGCAGTTACCGAATGCTGGGATATCACTGATGAAATGGGTCGAATAAAAGGCTAAACTAGCCTATTTCAACACTCGCCGTGATAGAGGCTTGAGTAGAAAAGGTGGTGGCGTTGGTATCTATATTTGTAATGACATTTCATCTAAACTGTTAAATATACCCACCGATTCGTGTCACGAAGTTGTCTGGGTAGAGTGCAAGCCATCCAAACTATCAAAACAGTTCTCATGTTTGATAATTGCATCTGTGTATTACCCAGAGAGTGCAAAAAATAGGAAAAATCTTATCAGCTACTTACAGACCTATATCCATAAACTTCGTCGTGCCCATGCCTATCCTGGCTTCATAATAGCTGGTGATTTTAACCAGACGAACAGACAATGGGTATCTAGTGTCCTTGATCTGAAGCAGGTAGTTACCATTGCTACGCACCAGAGTGGCAGTACTCCAGACCTAATTTTTACAAACATGAGTGACAATTATTACTCCCCCTCGGTCGTTAGGTCCTCTCCAGAGTTCAGATCATTATGTAATTCTCTGGCAAGCCAAAAATAACCAACCAAAGCCCAAGAGAACCAAAGTGACTATTCGTCCGCTTAACTCTCAATCACTCTGCGATTTCGGTCGGTGGATCGGGACTTACTGCTTCTACGACCTGTGTTCTATAGTAAACCTGAATAGCAAAGTTCAGCAGTTTAACTCTCTTCTGTTGGAGATGTTTCACAAGTTTTTTCCCACTAAAGTTGCATTGGTAAGTGAGTCCGATAAGCCATGGATCACAAGCGATCTCAAACAAATGATCAAGATGAGGTGCAAGCTGCACAGTTCCGGACAAATAGCCGTGGCGGCAAAACTTAGAAATCGAGTCGTGGCCGTCAATCGTTTCAAGCGAAGAAATTATGTTCGGGAAAAGGTAGTACCCCTTCTCCAAAGTAGCAGTCGGAAGGGGCATTCCACAGTGAAACAAACGACTGGCAAGTCAGTTAACAGTGAGCTAAAAATACCCAAGCCTGACGGATCTCAAATGAGCGCTTCAGACGTAAACGAGTTCTTTGCTGGCATTTGTACCAACTACCCCTCAATTACAGAGGCCGAACTGGTTGATCTATTATTTCATATTAAAACCGCCAAACTAATACAGTTTACTGAATTTTTTATTTATAAATAACTCAAAAAACTAAAAACAAAGTGCTCTTCTGACCCGCGCCACTTACCGATCGAAATACTTTGCGACGTGGTAATGTTTTGATACTAACCAGAGACATCAATCATCGTCTAGTGCTTCAGTGAACAAGCCTTTGCCGAAACTTGGACGCGGGTGTATGTTCGCGTAATACCCAAAGTTCAAGGACCTCAGACATGTGATCAGTTAAGACCTATTTCGATCACACCGAACTTTGCTAAAGTTGCAGAATTTTTCGTATATCGTGAACTTCTCACGGACATTTCACTGTCACTTGACCCCTTCCAGAATGGTTGCTTGAAGGGATGCAGCACGTCTGTTTGTTTAGTACGGCTTTATCACCTAGTAGTTGAATGGCTGGAGTTTGGAAGCTCGTTTGTAGATTTACTTCTGGTAGACTACCGAAAGGCATTTGATTTGATTAAGCACCCTCTTGCCGCCCAGAATCTCAAGTCAATGGGTGCCCGTAAGCACATCCTCCAATTAGATTGAATCGGAATGGGTGGAAATTACATGTGGCGCCCCACAAGGTACCAAATTAGCAGCTCTTCTTTTCCTGGCTGTTATCAACTATGTACTTTCTGACTTTGACGATCGTTTTAAATTCGTCGATGATTTGTCTGCGCTTCTTAAATACCACATAAAGGATTCGCAAGCTGTAGCCCAGTTCGACTCAAATTTTTTCGATCAGTTTAAATCACAGTGTACTGCGAACGGTCTTCAAATTAATGAGAATAAATCAAAGGTTTTGAGGTTCAACCCACTTAAACGCGATTTTACCTACCCCGCGACTTTGTTCCCTTCTGCTTCGTGTGCGACTATCTTGGGCATCACCTTTAGTGTGGACTGTTCGTTCTCTATTCATGTACAAGAGCTGGTTAAGAAGGGACATTATGCTATGCGGACACTGGTGGCGATGCGCCGCCTAGGTTTTCCAGTGTATCAGCTGAAAATAGCGTACCCCACTTTTATTCGACCCGTCCTTGAATATGCGTGTCCCGTCTGGGGCCCACAAGTTCATCACATAGATTACTTAAGTGATGATTTGGAGGGGATCCAGAAACGAGCTGTAAAGATCATTCTTTGCGACAAATATGTAGATTACAGCTCCGCTCTGAAGTCACTTGAAATACCAAGCCTTCGTGATCGCCGTTTTCAGCTGATGATTCGTTTTGGCCAGTTTTTAGTGTCTAGTCCTGTACATAGGACAATATTACCACCTGAAATGCCTGTCCGCGCAAATACCAGAAGCAAAAGCAAACTTATGCCCGTCTCGTGCAAAACAGACTTAGTAACTCCTTTGTTCCTTTTTTTACAAGTGCTTTTAATAAAATGTAGAGAAGTGTTTTCATGTAAAAATGTTTTCATGTAAAATACAGCGCCTTTTATTGCATTTTTTTTAATGTGTCTATGACAGCTGTTTTCATTAAAATGATTCTGATTCTGAAAAAAAAGAAGCCCCAGACTAACAACCCCATAATCTATAACACTTGGAGATTTACCCGAAAAACATGTAAAATCCCCCACTCATTTATCCTTCCCTGTCCTCCCATTAAAAATAACCAAATTCTGCATACCACAAAAATCCAATAATTTTTTACCCCAATTATTCTTTTTCCGATGACCATCTTAACTCTTCCACCTCATAACCGACGGCTCAATCATATAAACTCCTTTCGTTTTTTCTAGTTCGAGATCCACCTCCTCCTCATGGGCTCCTTCGTCCTTCCCTGTATATCCGTTAAAATCTCCTAGAAAAATAAAATAATCGGACGGAAACTGTTCTGAAAAACGATCCATATCATTTTCTAATATCTCCCAGGTATCTTCATCACTAAAAGTGCTAGTTTCCGGCGGTAAATACACTGAACAAAAGATAAACGAGTTACTACCTAAAGATACTCGCACCCATACTAGATTACATGAAACACTTTTCAACCGAGATACATTTCGCCATCTATTCGTTATCAATAATGCCACTTCTCCATAAGTTTTTCCATTCTGTGATTGCTTTCTTTGTGATCCAAAACAAGAAAAACCTTCTATTTTCTCCTGTTTTTCCAGCCACGTTTCTACTAATGATGCAACTGAAAAATCACGACAATAAAGAAGATCCTCTACTATGAGATACGAAAAACCCTGAGCATTCCAATTCGCTAAATGACACTCGTAATTTGCGCCATGGCCCTGCTTATCCTATCCACTATTTGAGCCAATGGGTTGTGACGGGTTAAATAGCCGCCTAAGCTCCATTTTATTAGGGTCGTCAGCTCTAACCGACTTGCTCTTCTGTCTTAGGTGGTCAGCCCCCACAGGCCCGACAAAAGTTGATGTGGAGCCTTTTTTAATAACAGGAGTTTCACTGTTCACCCCATTTATTTCGTTATCACTGCTAAGTTCCTCCACTACACTAAAGAAAGATTGAATTGAGGATGAAGATCCAGAACGCGATCTTGAATTGCAACATTGTATGCACGATTGCCAAATTTCCTTGGATTATTCTAGCGAAATCGCGTAAATCTTTTTCCCAATAATTGGCCCAAAGAGTGTGGGTTGTATGGCTATCCCGGTCTCGCTCCAACCTCTTAGCGAAAGGTTTTATGTAGCATCGATGACTGGTTTGTACAAGTACATGAATTCACTTACTTTTGACGAACTTCCTCCCTCGTTCTACCGCCGTAATCCTCCCTCATTCTACACGCACGGTTGTCAGATTTTTCTTGGATTATTCTAGCCAAAACTGCGTAAATCTTTCCCCCAAATAATTGGTCCAAAGAGTGGGTTGCACGGCTATCCAGGTCTCGCTCCAACCTCTTAGCGAAAGGTTTGATGTAGTATCGATGACTGGTTTGTACAAGTACATGAACTCACCTACTTTTGACAAATTTCCTCCCTCCTTCTACCGCCGTAATCCTCCCTCATTTTACACGCACGGTTGTCAGATGCGTAAATCATTTCCCAATAATTGGCCCAAAGAGTGTGGGCTGTACGGCTGTCCAGGTCTCGCTCCAACCTCTTAGCGAAAAGTTTGATGTAGCATCGATGACTGGTTTGTACAAGTACATGAATTAACTTACTTTTGACGAACTTCCTCCCTCGTTCTACCGCCGTAATCCTCCCTCATTCTACACGCACGGTTGTCAGATTTTTCTTGAATAATTCTAGCTAAAAATGCGTAAATCTTTTCCCCAAATAATTGGTCTAAAGGGTGTGGGTTGCACGGCTATCCAGGTCTCGCTCCAACCTCTTAGCAAAAGGTTTGATGTAGTATCGATGACTGGTTTGTACAAGTACATGAACTCACCTACTTTCGACGAATTTCCTCCCTCCTTCTACCGCCGTAATCCTCCCTCATTCTACACGCACGGTTGTCAGATTTTTCTTGGATTATTCTAGCTAAAACTGCGTAAATCTTTTCCCCAAATAATTGGTCCAAAGAGTGTGGGTTGCACGGCTATCCAGGTCTCGCTCTAACCTCTTAGCGAAAGGTTTGATGTGGTATCGATGACTGGTTTGTACAAGTACATGAACTCACCTACTTTTGAGGAACTTTCTCCCTCGTTCTACCGCCAAACAGACAAAAAGGGACAGCGATGCATTCGAAACGAGGAACAGCTTCGTTTGGCACTGCATCTCTGTTTGGAATGATATTCCTGGGGATATTTTCCCGAGAAGCGTCATTCTTCATTCCCTCAAAAGAAGGTGCAATAGAGTCCATGAAGTAGAACGAGATTAGGGATTAGTGGTATATCACTAAGAAATTTCTGGCCCCGTGCATCTCATTATAAAATAAATGTTGCAAATTTCTTAGATTTTGTAGCTGGTGTCAATTCTTATTTGCTCATTTGTCTAAAACTGTCCCAACCTGGCAGCACTGATTGCACAAGAGATCCAATGAGCTCTTATAGCGTTAGAGCGGCAGAATAGACATGGCTTTTGACTTCTTGATGGCTGAAATGGGTGTTTATGGTAGAACGCTTCAAGACAGATTTTGGTTAGACTCATGGATGAGTCAGACATTATTTATGAGCTCAACAAGCAGGCAAATATATGGGACATAAATACTTTATGTCCAGAGCTACAATGTGGACTATTAAAGGAATGTAGATTTATTAGATTAAAGGTTTACTGAAGGCATTTTGGGTCTCTATATATTGGGAAGCTATAAGTAGAGAAAGTCCTATTCCGATGCATAGCCTGGTGTGTCATCATTTGTGGGGAGGGAAGAGAGGGGCACTATGCCCCCTAGATTCTTCATTAGATTTTGAAAATAACTTTGTGTGGGATATCCTTGCCTTCGATGTCAAAAAACAAATTTCGCCTGTCAAAAATTAATTTTGCTTCTTCCTTTACGCACTGAAATGACCCCACTGTACATAGCTGCAGTTTTTGCTTGATAGTCCCTTAGAGAGTTCCTCTAGAATATTTTATGTGGAGTCACTAGCGGCGTATTAATTGTACCGTGGTGTTGTATATTATGTACCACGTGGATGTACTTACTCGAACTGGCATATTGGAGCATTTTTTGGGGGGAGGGGGTTATATTTAGATGTAATAATCATAATTTGAGTCAGTCTTTTAAATTTGAAATATTATATTTTACAACCTGAAACTGCTTATAGTTTTAAATCATCCATATTATTGCTGGATTGGCATTATGGTATGGTATCTTATCGGTGCTTATGGTCATTTCTAACGGTTACGCCCATGGAGAGAAACATATCGCCTGAAAGCTTTATTTTTTTTTGATGTGCCAAAAGTTAAATGTACCAAGAACAGTGAAAATCAAATCTGACTGTTTGAATTGGTTAAGTGAAAACTTAAACAACCATATATGCCTTGAAAGACCAGTAATTTTTTTTTTTGTGAATTCAATTTTCAACTAAGAAGACCTCCATATGCAGTTGTTTAGTTTTAGACAGTATAATAAGATCTATTTTTATGCGCTATGGATTAGAAAAATGCCAACGGGGGCATATAAAATGCTTTTCTTAAAATCTACATGGCGACTTTTTAAATTTTAATGTGTCGATAAACGCTCCTGTAAAATTTACCGCTGCGAAAATACCTTAAGGTTAAACTCCCTAAATCCATTGTAATGTTAATTTTCCTATGCTATGAAAAGAGATCTAGCTCTCTTACCCGGCATGTCAGCAAAAGGGGTCTTTGAAAAAGAATCTAAAATTTGGCCGTTTTGTTTTTTCTGATTTAATTCCCAGGAAATAGAAAAAAAATATATTTAGCTTTTTTTGAAAAAGGTCTGGAGCGTAAAAAAGGGAAAATTTGAAAAAATTGAAATTACCATAAATTAAAAAAAAGTTTTAAAATTAATTGGCCCATTTGAAAATTCAACTTTTTTAAAATTTATTCCTCCAGGATTGTTTTTACGTTTTCACAATTTAGACTCTTGTAGGGCATGTATAAAAGCTTCGAAGTCAAAATCAACTTCAAATTGTAGCTTTATTTTTATTTAGTATATTCCAAGCTTTTCAGCTTTTTAATCCGAGTGGTTAATTTTATATCTATTTATGAAACAAATTAAATTTGTACTTTATTTCTCCTGTTTTACATAACCCCACTTTACACCCCCTGGATCGAAACATACCCGAGGCTAAGACGAGTCAGAAACATTTTTAATTTGGGTTTGACTGCTGAAACAATCGCATAGGAATTACTAGGAGAAAAAAGATCAGCAAAGAATGGCTTAATCTAAAACATGTGCGGTAAGTACATAAATTATACGTAATTTATTGTTTGGATTAACAATTTGGTTTTGTATTTGATAAGTAGCGGTTTTAGGCCTCGTAATCAAGGTCAATAATCAAGGGGGAGGTACACCACAAAAGCGTAAAAATATAGAATACATGTACGGTCCCCTTCCTATCAAGGCCTAAAATCGACAAAAGATTTGATCAAAACAATGAGGACAACCATAGTGTAAATTAAAAAAAAAAAAAAAAACTAATGATACTATACGAAAATGAGGTAGGCTACTTGTCTTTTATATAAAACACACTCGAGAAGTGAAGTTTGGTGACAATAAAATATGATGAAAATAGAATAGGCTAATTTATTAGCAAAATTGTGAAGGTCATTTGTGAATTATTAAATTGGGAGCTTAGGCGTCGGCTGACCGTCTCAAAGACAAAGAAAAGTTCATTATTAACGTAATCCTTGACCTATTTCATTTTAATTTATTATTAAAGCGGTTCTTGAAGACACTGGTTT
Organism: Artemia sp. Qi Xiang Cuo; assembly: GCF_049724085.1. NCBI lineage: Eukaryota > Metazoa > Arthropoda > Branchiopoda > Anostraca > Artemiidae > Artemia > Artemia sp. Qi Xiang Cuo. Next base: position 37,405,897 of record NC_142803.1, on the reverse strand, counting down.
GTTTGCGTTGACTAGGGATTGAATACAGTGTCTCACCATGGATGTTCAAGAATCATTTCAGATTGTTGGAAGGGCTACAACACAACTGAGCTGGAACAAGCAGGTTTCACCCATTTGAAAGTGTACAACAGAAATACTTTTGTCGACCCAGAAACTGGCGCCTCTACCCAAAAAGTAGAGAGAATGTGGAGTTCCGCAGAGAAGTGGAGGAGCAAACGGCACCAAGGTACATCCTGCCATCATTTACATTCATACTTAGTAGAGTACATGTGGCGGGCGGCAGTAAAGGCAGAAGGTCAAGTTCATTTTAACGCAATTCTTGAGGACATTTTTGCGTTCTGGGAGCATATTTCCAAGTTGTAGTTTTCACTATTTTGCTAATAAAGTATTCTATTTTCATTAGGTTAAATAGGTTTGGTTAGGTTAAAATAGGTTTGTTTTGGTAAGTATTTAATATATGCTTTGCTTTACCCCCCCCTCCCCCTAATTTGCAAATATTAAACCCGAATTTGTTTCTAAATTGTTGTCTTTCCACCATATTTTGGTTTTATTTAATCAGCAGTAACCAAACTGCACTTCTCGACTGTGTTTTATGTGATATACAAGTACTGAAAATGCTGTTATTGGTCTTACTTTTTCCTTGCCAACTCAATTTTACATGTGGAGGTGTTCTGGGGATATTTTCGGGAGAAATTTTCAGCCGGGTCAAAACTGTCTGGAATATTTTTCCAGGAGGGGGGAATATCCGTGAGAAAAATTCTTCATGGTGAAATTATCCATGGAGGCATTTTTCAACTTGAAAGGGGGAATTCTTTTTTGGTTGGATTAATAATTTTGTTTAGTATTTGATCATTAGCGGTCTTAGACCTCCTAATCTGGGAAGGGGGGGGGGGGCAAGGTATGCGACATAAGTATACAAATATAAAATACAAGCGCTGCCCCCTCCTTGCCCTGAAATTTTAGGGGAGAAGATAGGAGTATTCATTTTGCAATGAGCAGCCTGTAATGGAATAAATTAACCAAAACCTGATTCAAGGGTAAATTAGGCTTATATGGGTGGTATGTAACGTGTAATGTATGGGTAGCAAGGTATATAAATTACAAAACGACAGAATCATTCTCCTAACTATAATCATGTTTGAAACGGTTGAAGAGAGCAAACAGTAACCGAGGAGAGTGAAGGAGGGATAATAGACCTGAAAAACAGAGCAACTGGGCCCAATAGTAATCGAAGCTCTAAAAAGCAGAATTTTTATAAAAATAGACACATAAAAAAGTTGAGTTTTTATGCTTATTCCATATATATAATACTCGTTAAGTTTAATATTATTTGTTTTTCAACTTTTTCCTCAATCTTTTTTTGTTTTTATCCTAAGGGTCAAGTGCCATTTTTATTGAGGACACACCTACCAGGTGACAGGAGGACCGTTGGTTCAGTCTGCCTCTGGACAAGAGTAAACTATATTTACAATTCAGCTGGCCTAGATAAACAAAATGAATACTTTCATTTCTTTTCAAGAGGAAAATGGTTATCTTCTAGTTATTTTTCTTATTTTTGCCTCTGATAGGTTTTGTTTTGGAAGCCGTTGCAAAGGTGCTCTACTTTACTTCTGTGTTATATTAGAGACTTTTTTATTTTTTTAATCGGAATTCATCTTCAGAGTGCCTGATCCCAGTCAGAAAAGTAACAAATATTGTATGGTGTTATCCCTGATATAAACAAATAAAATTTGACAAGAACGCAATTGACAACCCTGATTTGAAACAACAGGAGCCAACTAGATTCACTCAAGAACTCAGTTAGTTTTTCAGCCCCCTTTCCCTTTTTTACACATAAATGATTCTTGATAATTACACTATTCTAAATATATTTTGCGCGCCAAAAAGTTTAGCTAGAGTGGTACTCCTTTAAATATGGTTTTCGGAAAAACATAGCATAATTAATTTCTTTTCAAATTGCTTGTTGTCTCACTGCCTGCTTCGATTCCTAACTTACTTTTCGTATTTCAGGTCCTTCCTTCCAAGGGAAACTTCTATTGCTAATCAATCTACAGATGATACAAGGGCTTCAGCATCAGATGCAGGACCAGCTCTCATTGAGAAAGAGAAGAAAATTCCTGAGGGTGTTGATTTAGGGAACATTTTGAATCTCAGCTGCATAGTGAACCTTCTATTTTTCGTCCAAGAGCTCACAGAATTTTTACTGAACAAATTTCAATAAAAAGAAGAAAGCCACGAAATCCGCATCGTTCGTGTATATAATGTTGGCTTAAAAATCACACTAGTGACAGAATGTCACCAATGTGCTGCCTGTAAGTGGAAAAAACTAGTAAAAAATGAACCTGACCCACCCGTGATAAAGATCAAAGATTATTTAACATCTTTTTCCGAAGAAAATCCCAAAGAATCAATTGAACGTTACACAAATGTGCATGGAGACCTCAATTTGAAGACTACGTGAGGTGCCATGGGCTCAGGAGGAGGCTACGCAACACTTTGTGCGATTCTAGGTGTACTGGGTGTGCAAGGCATGTCACAAAATTTATTTTTGAAAACTCAACTTTCTGTAGGGAAAGTATGGATGGATACTTTGACAGTTGTTTTACTGGAGAATAGAAAGGAATCCCTACAACGTGCAATTCACGAAGATCGATATGTCGATGAAACATACTGGACCAAAGTGGTTTGTGATGGTGGGTGGAACAAAAGGAGTAAGGGGCACGATTATACAGCTAAGGGTTGTGTGGCTGTAATCATTGACGCTTACACAAGAAATTGCTGTAAGTGGGCATAAAAAATAAATGTTGCTATGTTTGTTTTCGGGCGAAAAGAGAGGTAAAAACTCCTCTACAACATGTGTGTTTTATGAATTATGATTGCCCGTCAAAGGGTATGGAGACGGACATTCTCATTGAAGGTTTTAGAGTGAGCGATGATATGCATGGACTGTAGTACCGTCGTTTTATTGGAGATTGAGACTCGAGTATTTTATACAAATTGAAACAGAACATCTCATACGGTCCTCTAATTGAAAAAGAAGAGTGTGCAAACCATGTTACGAAAAACTACACTTCGTATCCATATAATCTAGTGAAAATGAAGAAAGGTGCACATGCAAAATTTCTATAAAGAAAGATTATACAAAGACTTACAAAATACCTTCGTGGGTCAATAAAAAAAATGCAGAAGAGGAGTGTACATCCGATAATTTAAAAAGTCTGCTCCACAAAGGCCCCGATAATGTCTTTGTAAATCATGTAAAGTGCAATGATACTTGCCCCCAAAAAAGTCAACTACCCAATAGATTTATAGAGGATCGTTGGTACAACTTGCCAGCGCAGGTTCTCCAGGATGTGAGAGATGGGGTTGAGAATGTGCGCAAGAAAGCAGATTTCCTCCTTACCGATGTAACAACGAACCTTGCCGAAAATTACATGTCTGTAGCTGCCACGTTTTGCGGAGGCAAGCAAATGAGTAGGTCAAAGCGAGGGTCATATCATGCCCGAATTGGTAGTGCAAGCTCGTCCTTCGCACTTGGTCCAAAGTGGCATGCCTATACATGGAAAAAAACATTTAATCACAGCCCAACAAATATAATGTAGAAATTCTGTAGTAAAACTGCAAACTACCGAGCTAAACCAAGCGAAATCCGATATGGTACTATAGTAATACTGGAGGTAGATTCCAGGCCAAAAGAGATTAGTGAAACCGTTTTGAGAGAACTTTACGAGAGAACCAAAGGTTAATCTTCCAATGGAAACTGGATATATGAAAGAAGTAATAGAATAACAAGCACGTACTTTCACAGAATAGCTACACGCAAACAATCAACTAAAACTGCACCGATTGTGAAAGATATCAGAAATAGAGGTTGTGGTTACTGCTCAACTGCCATGCTGAAAGGTATTTGGTTTGAACCTGTTGCTTTAAGAGCACATGAAGAGAAAATTGGCGCGCAAATTAGGAAAGGTGAGGATATTGGTCTTTTGGTTCACTCGACACACCAGTTTCTTGGTACTTCATTAGACGGGATTTTACCAGATGGGACACCAATAGAGGTTAAGACTGTACACAATATTCCAGAAAACAAACAATAATTGATGCGGCTCGTACGAAAGACCTTGTCAAAGACTTCTTTCTGCAGAGCATCGGCTTAGATATTAAGCTCAAAACCACTCACAAGTATTATAGCCAAATTCAAGGACCGCTTGAAATTTCAAATCAAGAAAAATGTTGCCTGATTGTCTGTAATAACGAGAAGGATTGGGAGGTCCTTACAGTTGAACGCAACAGAGAGCATTGGGCCCAAGTATTCCTGAGCCTGTTAAGCTTCTGGAAGGAAAGTCTTTTACCAGAAATTGTTGATTCGCGCCTTCTTAGGAATCTACAGCCCAGAGAACCAATATCTGTTGGAACAGCTATGAAAAAGTTGGGCTATGATATCGTTAAGAGGCAGATTTTGAACCCAAATAACACAAACCACAAAAAAAAACAGAGAAAAGAAGAATTAGCAGCTGAAGAATTTTTGCCAATCATTTGGTCTGACTCTGATCCTGAGCCATAGTTTTTTTTGTATTTTTATATTTATTTGTATTACAATTTAATGAGCGATGAACATATAAATCATTTATCAGTTTATTAAATATGATTTTGAGTCAAATTTGATGAAAAGAAAAAAAACTTTGATAAAAATTCAAGGCTTATCCGATTAATGGTTCTTGGTTGATTTGCTATTGTAAATACATACCCAAAGGACGCTCTGGTTTTTGATGGGTTAAGAAGACAGGCGATCAAGGCCTTATTTGTGATAAGACCTGACTTTTCATTTTAATGTTTGGACCTTATGGGGTCCGTCTTTTCATCCAAAGCAGTATCTCTTATATTTATTTTTGATGTAATTACTCATTTAAATGATATTTGTTTATATTTCATTTATTCGATCATATCAATTTACGTTCATATTAAGTTTGAATTTTTATATGACTTTATTTCGGGTCATTTAAGTTTATATTATGGCTCTTTACTTTTCGTTGAAAAGCTTATTGGAAAATTTTTTTTTTTTTTTTAATCGCATTTATTGAAAGAGTTTCATTGAAGGTTAATCGTCGAAGTGTTTGTAGAGTTTTCCACTCCTAAATTGTTCAGTTTTTTGTTTTTTTTAACCAAAAATATTGGAATGCAACAAAGATTTTCAAAATTAAAAAAATTTTAACATTTTGTCAAAATTTTCGATCATCCGTAGTTTTGTGCAATGCCTTTTTACTAATACTTTTTGCACGGGGAGGATGGAGAGGTGGCTTTTAATTATACGGATTGAAAATTTAATGGAATGTAACATAGATTTATAAAATCATAAAAGTTCAAACATTATTTAAAAACGGTCTATCACCTGTAGTTTTGTGTAATACCTGTTCATTAATATTTTTTGCACGAGGTGGATGGGGAGGAGGATTTATAATTATACGTGATCAATGAGGCCGTTTCGACCCTTAGCTAGTAGAAGCCCTTGAATATAAATTTATCTTTTTCCAGTATTTATCAAGGAATTGTTTCATGTACTGTTTTGTCAGAACTGTTATTTTTTTTTTAATAGATGCATGACAATGTGATTTTAAAAAAAAATTCTGTTTTATTGTATTTAGATAAAATAAAGTATTCGAACGTCACAAAAAATTCAAACTAATTTGTTTCTTGACTTACTTTTCTATTGAGGTTCCCATGTTATCATTTACGTTCAGTTGTTTTGTAGTTTTCAAACGAATTAGCTATGAAGAATACTAAACTTTGTCTTACTACGAATCGATATAGTCGAATTTGTTCTTCTAAAATTCGTTATTTTTATTAAATTCTGTCTTGACCCGGTCTTATTTACTGTTTGATCAATATCAGTTAAGTTGACCGAAGAAAAATCATGTCTGTCCCATTTTGCGGTTTGGCAAATCAATACAAAAGAGTCAAACTCAAAACCAGCAGAAATTATTATGAATAGGGTCCTAAACCCCTATGCTTTCTAAAGGCCAGAATATAATTTTACTTTACTGAAAAAATTCAAACGAATTTACTGAAAAAATGTGCATTGTCAGTTTAATATATATATGCTCATATTTATTCCTTAAAATATTAATTAGTTTTGATTTCTCAAAGTTATAAAAATGAAAACATTTAAAATAATTTATTCAGTAAAGTACTTAATTTCTGAATATTCTGGGCTTTAGAAAGCATAGGGGTTTTCATTTATCTCCCTTCGTCCTTTTCTCATGTCCTGTAAGCTTCAAGCCAAAAAGAGGAGATTTTAAGGTTTTTAGAAATTCACGTGTCCCAAATTAATGTAACCACTTTTTATTAATACTTTCTTTATCTTTATATGCTGATTAAAGGGGGCCTCCATTGGTCCTGTCTATATGCCCAGTAAGTTTAAGGCAACTGGGAAAAGTTTTTTTTTGGCAGTTTTAGGCGCTTAATATTGATACAACCAAGCTTCTAAATGTCATGTCTTTATTAGGGTCTAGTTGACCCTTTTCCACAAATACTATAAGTTTTAAGACTATTTGAGACTGAACAAATTTTGGGGCTCATGAATTGACACAGCCAAAAATTAGTCTCAATCTGTGTAACAGTAATTATCTTATACTTTTTATGTCTTTCTTTTTTTTACTTTCCAGATTTGTTTTTCTTTTCGTAAAGACGATTCACTTAAGCTCAGTTAACTTTTTATTCCCGAGGCTCTTTACAAAAAGTGTACGGATACAAGTGACCTCGTGACCTTGAAGCTGAAATCCTAATCGACCTGAGGCCTGAAATGCTAATTTTATCTGGATATTTCTGCATTTTCTTATTCAAATTATTATATTTTGGTATTTTATTTTAGAGCCTTCCCCGAAAAATATTCATGCACACATCCCTCTTACTAAAAAAGTTCAATCACCAACCTGATCTGACTATATCTACATATGATGGGGGGGGGTGCATAATAAAACTTAGAAATTAGCCGAACAAGTATGGTTTGCTTATTGATTGGTTCTGCATGCATGACTTATTAATATTGAACCAACAGGATAAAAATTACATTGGGTCAAGAGATTTGAGTGGATTATAATTCAGATACATTTAAATGGAACTTTAATTTCTAATATAAAGTAAACAAAAGGTTTCCGCACCCTTGCTAATTTATAAACTTGATAACTGAATGACGACCATATTTTCATTGGCAGTCTGTTGCTGTTATCTGGTTTTCAATGACTGTTTTACAATTTATAATTGCTTTGATCTGCTTTCTGGAATTATTGCTTTCTGGACTAGACATTATGCTAGCAAAGATATGGGACCCATAGATTTGCATTCAACACTAGTCCCATATATAATGGCTGCTACCGTGATAATACCGTATCCCAGATCCCCTCCCAAATATGGTTCGATATAGCCCTAGTCAAACAGTTCCTGATAATGAACTTTAAGTAAGGAGAGACCCGGCTCAATAGTAACCAAAACTCTAATAAACAGAGTTTTGATACCAGTAGATATATCAGAAGAATTGAATTTTTATGCTTATTTTAAATATGCAAGTTTCATTAAGTTTACTCTTACCCGGGGCTGATCGTATCGACTCATCGGTCCTAGAAGATCTTGAGAGGGCTCATTAAAACGGAAATTAAACGTTCTAGTGCCTTTTTAAGTAACCATAAAAATTGGAGGGCAACTAGGCCCCGTCCCACGCCCCTTTTATCCCAAAACGGTCCGATCAAAATTTTGAGATAGCCTTTTTCTTCAGCAAAGTTAAAAGGCCAAATAACTGTGCCTTTGGAGATATCATGGCCCCCCACAGCCCGTGGGGAAAGGTCTTTACGTTACAATATTTTCCCATTTTTCACGTATAGTATTTGTTATTGGGAACTTTGCATACATTTTTCAGCTGGGAGGGTTTCTGCTGGTGGGATTCTCCACGGGTATAATTTTCCATGGGGATGGTAGTTTCCAGGGAGTAAATTTTTCAGGGGAAATTTTACACCAGGGGAATTTGCCAGAATTCCTACGCGAAATTCTTCATTTGTATTGCTTTCTTATTACCGACTCAATTTTACGCGTGGAGATGTTAAAGGTAGTTGCTTGGGGTAAATTTTTACCAGGATTGATAGTCTAGAAAATAAGTATGTGGGCAGGAGGGGTTTATCCGTAGAGATGTAGCTATATCTCCTGGCTTCATTAAAGAAAGACCAGATATTAAATACAAAAAACAAGTTTTTTAACTGAAAGTAAGGATCAACATTAAAACTTAAAACGAACAGAAATTACTACGTATTTCAAGAGGGTCGCCTCCTCCCCAACACCTCGCTCTTTGCGGTAAAGTTTGAATTCTGTCCCGATTCTTTAAGAACGACTCCCAAAACACTGTTTGTTTAATTAGAACAATAAGAAGCTTTTTTTAAAGTACAATAAAACTTTAGCGTAAAGAGCGAGGTGTTTGAGGAGGAGCAGCCCCCCTCATATACGTAATAATTTCTGTTCATTTTAAGTTTTAATGTTGCTCCTTACTTTCAGTTGAAAAAACTTTTTTTTTAATTAACTTCTATACAAAAGTGTTACTTCCTTTGTTGGCTGGCATGATTTTTTGGCGCTTTTCTCATCATCTTTGGCTTTATAGCACAAAAAAATATATCTTGAAAAAGAACATCACTAAATTTGTATATAACTTAGGGCTATATTTTGGTTCCTAGGAGGGAGGACGGGATAATCAAGTTAGTGACCACAGGTAATAGATCAGTGCGCTGCCTATTCATTTGTTGCTACAGTGATGGGTTCAAAAAAGGCCCTGCACACTCATGCTCAAAACTAAAGCCCCCCCCCCCCCTAAAAAAAATCAGGGGCTAGTTCAAGATCTGAGGGCCAATTAGAGTTATACAACTTACTGGCATTATCTCCCGATCAAGCATTCAGTCAACATACTCATAATAATATCAAGGAATAAATCACCCTACGGGGTGAATCTATTAGTGAGCGGGTTATAAATGGGCGTGTTTCAAATTCGCCTGGTCTGTGTCTTCAATGTGAAGAATTTAAGCAGATTAACCTTAACTGACGGGAAATCAAACGGCCTTAGTCATCCAGATTTTTAAATCCAGTGAGTTGACCATAGTATTACCGATCGCCCGAAGCTCCCACTGTATCATACTAGTAGATTGTAGACCACCTTTGATAGGTAAATATTCAGTGATACATAATGACGGTACGTTCAAAGATTTTCTTTTCAAACAATCTGTAAAACCTCGGCAATTTTTGGTTTAAAATCGATTGATGAAAAGGAAATATGTTTGAAAAGAATCGGGAAGAGGGATCCGGTAGAATTAAATTCGTAGAACAGATCTACCGGAACCAGAGGCGATTCTGGAAAGAAAAGAGGGATTACGGCGATCAGTTATTTTCAAAGTTGACTAAAAATGGTATTAAACTGTCACAAATGACCCCAAAGTAACATTTCTCGAGGATTCAGTATTCTGTAGATTTTTGGTTGTTTCGGCATTTTTTGTTTGCTCGGAGATCGATTGGGAATTCAGTTGTTTCCCAAAGATCGTTAAAAATGGAAACACTGGGTACGTTACATCAAATAATTCAACTTGAAGTGATATCGTTTTGTTCTTGGTATTATTGTTATTTGGTTGGTACGTAGGTATTATTCCGTTGATATTAGGCTATTCGGTTGGTATAATTTCGTTGTGATTGGTATATTGGCGTTTGGTGTCGCTTGAAGCAGAACAAAGAACATGCCTTGAGGAACGGAAGAGAGCATTTTACACTGAGAAGGGAGTGACATGTACAACGTGCAAATCCTCGCTTCGTGCCTAAGCTTCGTATGACATTTTCTTATTTCCCATGTAATTCCACAGAAAGTGTTTTCTACGCTGTTGCAAAGCAAGTATATGCAAAGTGGGAATCACTGGGGGATTTTATTTGAGTCATACTTTTATCCTCCTGGTTCAAATTGGCTTAGTGACGGCCCCCTCCCTTTGGGGACATTATATGTGGATCAGTGGCGGTTCTGGCCTCTCTGGTGCCCGGGGCTGGATCTTGACTACGCCCCTGTATCCCACAGAATTTTCAGGCGAAATTTAAAAAAATTTCATTTATTGACAATTTTTTCAGTTTATTGATTAATTAACAATTTGCTTTTTAATATTTTTTTAAATCATTTAAATTATTTAATTATTACTAATCATTTTAATTTTATGTTATTAAATTTAATTTTATTTGATGTTATGTATTAATCATTTTCAGTTTTATGTTCCCCCCCCCCAGGCCATTCAGCGTGTCCCCAGGTGGTAATAGGGGAACGCTCTACAGATACGTAGGGTACCTCCATAGGAGGCACGGACCAAGGGGGGACCTTGTCCCTGGGGGTCCATAATAGAAACTGGGGCACCCTTGCCCGGGGTCAGAAATACAGGCGGAGGAGGAAGAAGGCCCCTTAAATGTACGCTCAAAAGGGCCCACTGGTTTGTCCTCAAGTCCCATGAGTTGCAAACCTTCTCCCAGTAATGAGTTAAATTGCATGGTGATGCAGAACACCATCGCGGGAGGATCCTCTATAGCAGGACAACTGTGGCAGGGCGTAAGATCCAGATCTATGGACAACGGCCTCTGCAAAGTGCTGCCTCGACCTTTTCGGTGTACCTGCAAGACTGGGGACCTTGCGGTCAACTCTATTCCCGCTTGAGGAGTGGTGCCCCTCGAGGAAATTATAGCCTAGTAAACGACACAGCATTCGCACGGGATTTTGACTAATGGACGATTTTTCTGGGCTTGGTATGTTTTGATGGGCGTCTTTGGGCTGAAAAACCTCTTCCTGGCTAATTTATCTATTATGGGTTGTCTCCCCGTAGTAGCATAATATTTGTAGGCATGAATATATAATGAGTCGGAGGTAACGGGCTTGAGACTGTTTGTGCAGGATTTCGACTCTTGTTGATAGAAGAGCATCGCCAAGTGCTGAAAACCATGTTGTGACCAAGATGGGCCCAGGATTGCACAAAGCCCCCATTCATGGAGGTCCCAGGGACTTCTTGCTGTCCGGTTCTAAGCCGGCTTAAGCACTACGGTGTAGATTTGAGAAGATATGTGATCCCCGTCCTGCACTGGTATCCGGGATCATTGCTTTTCCTGAGGCGAAAATAATTTCAATGATTTAAAGAACAGGAAAATTGGAACTTGGAATGTTACGACATTAAAAAATGACTAGTGTAGCGACATTTTGACTGACGAATTCAGACGATTCGAACTGGATTTATTAGGAATTTAAGAAACTCATATCCCAGGGGTAGGAAGCATGAAATTAGGTGATATAGAATTTGTTTACTCAGGCAGGAAGGATGGGGTACATAGACAGGGAGTAGGGATCATGATGAATAAGGAAGCTGCCAAGTCTTGTTTGGGCTGGGAGGGTATTAATAATAGATTACTAATTGCTCATTTTATTACTAGAAAGTTCAGGGTATCAGTTGTAATAGTATACGCCCCTGTAGAACCGACTGACGGAGATACTAGTGACTCAGATGAATTTTACTTACAGTTACAGGAGCAAATAGACAGGGTCCCAGGTAGAAATATGATGTTACTCGTATTACTGGGAGATTTTAACGCCCAGGCTGGTAGAAATAGGGATAGATGATATCAAAGCCTTGGTAATTTTGATGTAAGAAAAGAAAACAGCAATGGATACAGACTTTTGCAATTCTGCATGTATAACGATCTAGTTATAACCAATGCTTTGTTTGGTCCTAAAATTTATTATAAGTTGACATGGTATTCACGTGATGGTAGGACAGGATACCTTATTGATTGTGTTATAATAAACCGAAGACTGACAGGATCAATACAAGATACTAGGGTATATAGGAGTGCTGTTATTGATTTTAAAAGTAAAGATCACCATCTAGTAGTGTCAAGGGTTAATTTAAAGCTGAAATATCGGAAGGGTAACTACCTCCCGGGAAGTTATGATGTTGGTAGACTCCAGGATGAGAATTTGAGACAAACTTTCCAGGAACAGTTGAATACTAAACTTGAGAGTTTAAAATTTGATAATGTGGAAGATGGTTGGAACAATTTTCGAAAAATAATTTGTGAAGTTGCGGAAGGTGTATTAGGGAAGAAAGCTAGAACTGCAGCTAAGAATATTAGTGAAAAAGCTTTATGTTTAACAGAAAGGACTTGTACAAGAGTTATCTGAGTGACAGATCATATGAAAACAAAAGGAATTTAAAGAAAGTGGAGAAAGCATTAAAATATGAACTAAGGAGGTGTGAAGTGGAGGCAATGGATAAAATTGCCGAGGATCTGGAAGATGCAGCTAGACGGCATAATAGTAAAATATTGTACTGGCACGTTAACAAATTGAGAGGGAATAGTCAATCTGAACTTGGCCTAGTTAAAGATAGGAATGGGGTCGCAATTAGCGATAAGGAAAGTAGAGAGGGGGCGCTACTCCCACGAGGACAATACCCCTTCGAATCCCGATCCGGACACTTTTTTTTAAAACTTCCACGAGTACACCAAAAATGGGCATAGAGTCCCTAGGGAGATGGAACACCTGTGCTGTCAGTCATTAATCAAATTGTTTCCGGGGAAGTTAATTAATGTCTGACAGATGACGTCAAGTTAATTAATTTCTTTGGAGTTCGACCAGAATTGTTTCCAGGCGAAGTTTAGATCATGGACGGTTATGTGTGTTGGTCAATTTATTTGATGTTTTTCATGGATGTCAACAGCAATTTATGTATGTTTTATGGTTTTTGTCAGTGAGAATGGAAAAACAGTATTTTTCTCACTTGAAAAAACAGGAATTTTCTCACATTGATGGTTGTTTCTTGGACGGTTATGTGTGTTGGTCAATTTTTTGATGTTTTTCATGGATATCAACAGCAATTCATGTCTGTTTTATGGTTTTTGGCAGTGAGAATGAAAAAACAGGAACGTGTTGGTCAATTTATTTGATGTCAACAGCAATTCATGTCTGTTTTATGGTTTTTGTCAGTGAGAATGGAAAAATAGGAACTTTCTAACTTTGATGGATGTTTTATGATTTTTGTCAGTGAGAATAGAAAAACAGGAATTTTCTCACTTTGATGGATGTTTTCTGGATTATTGAGTCTAACAGATGATGTCATGATTGATTGATTTGACACGAAAGGGGAATTAATTTGTTGTTTCTAAGGAGAACTATAGATTCACGAAAGGGGAATTAATTTGTTGTTTCCAAAGAGAATTGTTTCAGAGCGAATGTCTATTAATGTCTTTGGAGTTCGACCAGAATTGTTTCCGAGGCAAAGTTTGTAAATAACTGACAGGTGATGCCAAGGTTAATTGTAACTCCGGCGAATGTTTTGATCTTAGAGATGTGCGGGAAAAGGTTTCACAGTAATTTGAAATATGACAGCGCAGAGATGCCAAAAACAAAGGGAACATGATGAAATTACGTTTAGGGATTATTTGGGTGAAACCGTTTTAGACATTTTATGGAATTATTTCGGCGAAACAGTTAGAGACATTTTAAAAGATGATTTTAGAAAAGGTTTTAGGAGAGGATTTGAGGGTGAAACTCTGTGGTTGTTATACTACACAAGTTATATTTGAGCAGTGTTGTGAGGTCCTCTACCCCAACCCCAAAGGGTCCTCATACCCCACCCCAACCCGAAGGAAGCCCCCGGTCCTCAAAGGTCCCCCCAGCGCCCCAAGGACCACCCGGCCCTCAAGGACCCCCCCCGACCCTCAAAGACCCGCCCCGGGCCCCATCTGTCGTTGATGTGTGTTGTCTAAAACCTATGATTTGGGGTGTATGGGTTGCTATTTTTGACTTTTCTGACTTGGATATCTTAGTCTTTCATAGGTATGTGTTGTCTGAAACCTATGATTTGGGATGGATGGTTTGCTATTTTTGACTTTTCTGAGCTGAATTTCTTACCCTTTCATAGGTGTGTGTCGTCAGAAAATTATGATTTGGGATGTGTAGTTTGCACGTTGGACTTTTCAGAGCTAGGATTCGTAGTCTCTCATAGGCGTTTGCTGTCTGAAACCTATAGTTTGGGATGAATAATTTGCTATTTCAGGCTTTTATGAGCTAGGTTTCCTAGTATTTCGTAGGTGAATGTTGTCTGAAACTTATGATTTGGGATATGTAAATTACTATTTCGGGCTTTTCTGAGCTAGATTTCTTAGTCTTTCGTTGGTGTATGTTGTCTGAAACCTATGATTTGGGGTGGGTGGATTGCTATTTTTGACTTTTCTGAGCTGGAGTTCTTAGCCGTTCATAGGTGTTTGTTGTCTGAAACTTATGATTTGGGATATGTAAATTGCTATTTCCGGCTTTTATTAGCTAGGTTTCTAAGTCTTTCGTTGGTGTGTCTTGTCTGAAACCTATGATTTGGGATGTGTAGTTTGCTATTTTTGACTTTTCTGAGCTAGATTTCTTAGCCTTTCATAGGTGTTTGTTGTCTGAAACCTATATTTCGGGATGAGTAGTTTTCTATTTTTGACTTTTATGAGCTGGATTTCTTACCCTTTCATAGGTGTATGTTGTCAGAAAATTATGATTTGGAATGTGTAGTTTGCTAGTTTGACTTTTAAGAGCTAGGATTCTTAGTCTCTCATAGGAGTGTGTTGTCTGAAATCTATAGTTTGGGATGAATAGTTTGCTATTTCAGGCTTTTATGAGCTAGGTTTCATAGTATTTTGTATGTGTGTGTTGTCTGAAACTTATGATTTGGGTTATGTAAATTACTATTTAGGGCTTTCCTGAGCTAGATTGCTTAGTCTTTCGTTGGTGTGTGTTGTCTGAAACCTATGATTTGGGATGGGTGGATTGCTATTTTTGACTTTTCTGAGCTGGATTTCTTAGCCGTTCATAGGTGTGTGTTGTCTGAAACTTATGATTTGGGATGGTTAATTTTGTTGTCTGAAACCTATAGTTTGGGATGAGTAGTTTGCTACTTTTGACTTTTCTGAGCTGGATTTCTTACCCTTTCATAGGTGTGTGTTGTCAGAAAATTATGATTTGGTATTTGTAGTTTGCTATTTGGACTTTTCAGAGCTAGGATTCTTAGTCTCTCATAGGTGTTTGTTGTCTGAAACCTATGGTTTGGGATGAATAGTTTGTTATTTCAGGCTCTTATGAGCTAGGTTTCATAGTATTTCGTAGGTGTGTGTTGTCTGAAACTTATGATTTGGGATATGTAAATTACTATTTCGGGCTTTTCTGAGCTAGATTTCTTAGTCTTTCATTGATGTGTGTTGTCTGAAACCTATGATTTGGGATGTGTAGTTTACTATTTTTGACTTTTCTGAGCTGGATTTCTTAGCCGTTCATAGGTGTGTGTTGTCTGAAACCTATGATTTGAGATGGTTAATTTGCTATTTTTGACTTTTCTGAGCTAGGTTTCTTAGCCTTTAATATGTGTGTGTTGTCAGAAAATTATGATTTGGGATGTGTAGTTTGCTATTTGGACGTTTCAGAGCTAGGATTCTTAGTCCCTCATAGGTGTTTGTTGTCTGAAACCTATAGTTTGGGATGAGTAGTTTGCTATTTCAGGCTTTTATGAGCTAAGGTTTCTTAGTATTTCGTAGGTGTGTGTTGTCTGAAACTTATAATTTGAGGTGTGTAATTTACTATTTCTGACTTTTCTAAGCTAGATTTCTTAGTCTTTCGTTGATGTGTGTTGTCTGCAACCTATGATTTGGGATGTGTGGGTTGCTATTTTTTGACTTTTCTGAGCTGGATTTCTTAGCCTTTCGTAGGTGTGTGTTGACTGAAACCTATGATTTGGGATGAGGGGTTTGCTATTTTTGACTTTTCTGAGCTGGATTTCTTAGCCTTTCATAGGTGTTTGTTGTCAGAAAATTATGATTTGGAATGTGTAGTTTGCTTTTTGGACTTTTCAGAGCTAGGATTCTTAGTCTCTCATAGGTATTTGTTATCTGAAACTTCGAAAGGATCACGGCTTTGTCTGGAATGGGTTGTCATATATGCAAAATAAGCGATGTCTTTGAGTAAATTTAGAACTAAGGATCAACTATGTTTCACCGCTAAATTTAATATAGCATATTTAAATTAACTTCAATGTGCTTTAGTGCATTAGGAAAACATATCAAAGACAATAAACACTATCGCTAATTGTAAATGCATAGTATTATTGTTGTAATTATTCAATAAAATTGTTTCGAAATCGAAAATGTTCTCTTTCTTTTCTGGTTAGGGCTAACGAATCAGGGTCAGTCTAGAGTCAGCAGTCGGAGTGAAAGGATTAAAAAATGAATAAATTTGAGAAAGAGAGAATTAGATCAAATCTAGTGTTTATGGAAAAACATTTGATTTTGGATGACGATTTTCTCAAGTTATCTCTTAAACGCAGGATATTCTCTTGTCAGGGAACACTTGACAATATAATGAGGAGTGATTCTCCCCCATTGGACTATTGTATGAAACTTTTAAAATGTGACTCAAGTGCTTATAGTCAATTTATTGATATATTAATTGGAACAAAGCAGAATCCTATCGTGGATATACTTTTGAAAACATTGCCAATGGATTCAATGTAGATGGCTCCTCCTTCAAAAGAGGTGACGTCACAGAGCTACTCCTCTCTCCATTCCTTCACCCTGAATTTATCCGTCGGCAGGGACGATCAGTTTCGTTTTAGCTGTGAGAGAGTCAAGTGATATTGGAAACCAATAATGTTCTATACATGTCCATTGTGCATGTACACTCTTGGCAGTTGGACTCAAAGTGAGATTTGTACAATTATTGATGACTATAGTGAAAAGTGCAAATTATGTAATCCTTGTAAATTACATATAGCCTATACAGTACAAACTAAAGGATATAATTCATGTCTTGAAGAGGTGTGTGACTCTCACCCTAGAGGTGTGTGTTGTCAGAAAATTATGATTTGGAATGTGTAGTTTGCTTTTTGGACTTTTCAGAGCTAGGATTCTTAGTCACTCATAGGTGTTTGTTGTCTGAAACGTATAGTTTGGGATGAATAGTTGGCTATTTCAGGCTTTTCTGAGCTAAGGTTTCTGAGTGTTTCGTAGGTGAATGCTGTCCGAAACTGATGATTTGGGATATGTAAATTACTATTTTGGGCTTTTCTGCGCCAGATTTCTTAGTCTGTCGTTGGTGTGTGTTGTCTGAAACCTATGATTTGGGATGGGTGGATTGCTATTTTTAACTTTTCTGAGCTAGATTTCTTAGCCTTTCATAGGTGTGTGTTGTCAGAAAATTATGATTTGGGATATGTAAATTACTATTTCGGGCTTTTTAGAGCTAGGATTCTTAGTCTCTCATAGACGTTTGTTGTCCGAAACCTATAGTTTGGGATGAATAGTTTGCTATTTTTGACTTTTCTGAGCTGGATTTCTTAGCCTTTCATAGGTGTGTGTTGTCTGAAACTTATGATTTGGGATATGTAAATTACTATTTCGGGCTTTTCTAAGCTAGATTTATTAGTCTTTCGTGGGTGTGTGTTATCTGAAACCTATGATTCGGGATGTGTGGATTACTGTTTTTTGACTTTTCTGAGCTGGATTTCTTAGCCTTTCATAGGTGTGTGTTGACTGAAGCCTATGATTTGGGATGAGTGGTTTGCTATTTTTGACTTTTCTTATCTAGATTTCTTATACTTTAATATGTGTGTGTTGTCAGAAAATTATGATTTGGGATGTGTAGTTTGCTTTTTGGACTTTTCAGAGCTATGATTCTTAGTCTCTCATAGGCGTTTGTTGTCCGAAACTTCTAGTTTCGGATGAATAGTTTGCTATTTCAGGCTTTTCTGAGCAAAGGTTTCATAGTATTTCGTAGGTGAATGTTGTCTGAAACTTATGATTTGGGATATGTAAATTACTATTTCGGGCTTTTCTAAGCTATATTTCTTAGTCTTTCGTTGGTGTGTGTTGTCTGAAACCTATGATTTGGGATGGGTGGATTGCTATTTTTGACTTTTCTGAGCTGGAAATCTTAGCCTTTCATAGGTGTCTGTTGTCTGAAACCTATGATTTGGGATGGTTAATTTGCTATTTTTGACTTTTCTGGGCTAGGTTTCTTAGCCTTTCATAGGTGTGTGCTGTCAGAAAATTATGATTTGGGATTGGTAGTTTGCTTTTTGGACTTTTCAGAGCTAGGATTCTTAGTCCCTCATAGGTGTTTGTGGTCTGAAACCTATAGCTTGGGATGAGTAGTTTGCTATTTCAGGCTTTTCTAAGCTATGGTTTCTTAGTATTTCGTAGGTGTGTGTTGTCTGAAACTTATGATTTGAGGTGTGTAATTTGCTATTTCCGACTTTTCATAGCCAGATTTCTTAGTCTTTCGTAGGTGTGTGTTGTCTGAAACCTATGATTTGGGATGGTTAATTTGCTATTTTTTGACTTTTCTGAGCTGGATTTCTTAGCCTTTCATAGGTGTGTGCTGTCAGAAACCTATGATTTGGGATGAGTGGTTTGCTATTTTTGACTTTTCTGAGCTAGTTTTCTTAGCCTTTCATATGTGTGTGCTTTCAGAAAATTATGATTTGGGAGGTGTAGTTTGCTTTTTGGACTTTTCAGAGCTAGGATTCTTAGTCCCTCATAGGTTTTTGGTGTCTGAAACTTCTAGTTTGGGATGAGTAGTTGGCTATTTCAGGCTTTTCTGAGCTAAGATTTCTTAGTATTTCGTAGGTGAATGTTGTCTGAAACTTATGATTTGGGATATGTAAATTACTATTTCGGGGTTTTCTAAGCTAGATTTCTTAGTCTTTAGGATGTGTGGCGTGTCAGAAACTAATTATTCGAGATGTGGAGTCTACTGTTTTTTTAATTTTCTGTGCTATATTTCTTAGCCTTTCAAAGGTGTGTGTTGACTGTTAACTATTATTTATAATGTGTGGTTTGCTATTTTTGACTTTTCTAAGCTTGATTTCTTAGCCTTTCATAGGTGTGTGTGGTCAGAAAATTATGATTTGGGATTTGTAGTTTGCTTTTTGGACTTTTCAGAGCTAGGATTCTTAGTCCCTCATAGGTGTTTGTTGTCTGAAACCTACAGTTTGGGATGAGTAGTTGGCTATTTCAGGCTTTTCTGAGCTAAGGTTTCTTAGTATTTCGTAGGTGTATGTTGTCTGAAACTTATGATTTGAGGTATGTAATTTACTATTTCCGACATGATCAATTCTATTTCTCCAAAATAACATATAAAAAAGTTTCCACTTCCGTTCTGATTTTTCTCAAAGAGATGAAAAAATTTTAAATACTGTTCCAAATTTTTCAAAGAAGTTAGAAAACTTCAAGTTCTCTTCTGAATTTTACCAAATAACACAAGTCAATTCTAATTTCTACGGAGAAAATAAAAAGCTCCCACTTCAGTTTTAAGTTCACCAAGACATAAAAAATTTAAAGTTTAGTTCAAATTTTTCCATAGAAGATAGGAAAAGTTATACAATGATTTTTGATTATTTTCTATGAAGATAAAAAGTTTCACTTTAATTTTAAATTTTCTTAAATTTAGTTACGATTTTTATCAAAGAGATGAAAAATTTTAAATAATGTTCCAAATTAGCAATAGAAGATATAGAAGTTCAAGCTTTCTTTTTAATTTTACCAAAGAACAGAATACAATTCTAATTTCGCTAGAAGAAGTAAGAATTTTCCACTTCAGTTTCAAGTTCACCAAGACATAAAAAATTTGAAGTTCCTTTCTAAATTTTTCCACAGAATATAGGAAAAGTTATACTATGATTGTGATTATCTTCCATGAAGATCAAAAGTTTCACTTTAATTCTAAATTTTCTTAAATTCAATTCCGACCTTTCTCAAAGAGATGAAAAAATTTAAAATTCTGTTCCAAATATTTTCCCGGAAGAAGAAAAGTTCAACTTCGATTCTGAATTTTCTCAATGAAAATGAAATAAGTTATTGATCAAATTTATTTTCTCAAAATAATATAAAAATTTCCACTTTAGTTCAGATTTTTTTCTCAAAGAGATGAAGAAATTTAAAGTTCTGTTCCAAATTTTTCAATGAAGTTATAAAAGTTCAAGTTCTCTTCTAAATTTTACCAAAAAATACAATTCAATTCTAATTTCTCCAGAGAAAATAAAAAGCGTTCATTTCTGTTTTTAGTTCACCAAGACATAAAAAATTTAATGTTTATCTATAAATTTTATGTAGAAGATAGCAAAATCTATAGTATGATTTTTGATTATTTTACATGAATATAAAAAGTTTCACTTTAATTAACAATATTCTTAAATTCAGTTCCGATATGTATTATAGGGATGAAAAAATTTTAAATAATGTTCCAAATTATCCATAGAATATAAAAAAGTTCAAGCTCTCTTTTGAATTTTACCAAAGAACACAATTCAATTCTAATTTCTTTAGAGAAAATAAGAATCTTCCACTTCAGTTTCAAGTTCACCAAGACATAGAAAATATAAAGTTCATTTCTTAATTTTTCCATAGAATATATGAAAAGTTATACTATGATTGTGATTATTTTCCATGAAGATAAAAAGTTTCACTTTAATTCTAAATTTTCTTAAATTCAATTCCGACCTTTCTCAAAGAGATAAAAAATTTAAAATTCTGTTCCAAATACTTTCCCGGAAGAAGAAAAGTTCAACTTCAACTCTGAATTTTCTCTATGAAAATTAAACAAGTTATTGATCAAATATATTTTCCCAAAATAATATAAAAATTTCCGCTTCAGTTCAGATTTTTTTCTCAAGGAGATGAAGAAATTTAAAGTTCTGTTCCAAATTTTTCATAGAAGATTGGGAAAGTTATACCTTGATTTTGAATATTCAAGTTCTATTCTGAATACTATAAAAGAAAAGTATTTACTGCTAATTTCTCCAATAAAAAATTCTATTCTAAATTCCAATGTTTCCGACTAAGGGCAGGAAAAGCTGTGTCCTAGTTGCGACTATTGACTGTTAAGATAAAAGATCTCACTTTCAGTACAAGTTCTCTAAAATTCAGTTCTGACTTTTTCTCAAAGAGATGAAAAAATTTAAAGTTCTGTTCCAAATTTTTCATAGAAGATAGGAAAAGTTATACTTTGATTGTGAATATTCTTCATGAAGATATGGAGCTCCACTTTAATTCTGGTTCCACTTTAATTCTGAGTTTTCTCGAAGAACTGCAAAATGTACAAGTTCTCTTCTGAATTTTCTTAGAGAAGAGAAAAAAAGTTAGCTCAATTCTGAAATTTACCACTGAAAATGAATAAGCTTTCATTTCAGTTCCTAAATTCTCAAAGACACAAAAAATTTAAAGTTCTATTCTAAATTTTTCCATAGAAGATAGGAATGGCTATACTATGATTGTGATTATTTACAATGAAGATAAAAAGTTTCACTTTATTTGTAATTTTTCTTAAATTCAGTTCATTCATCTAACCACCAAAAACAATAGGTTAGGTTAGGTTAGGTATAAATAAATATTAATAAATAATTAGAAACATTTCTCCATGTTTAAGTTAGGTTAGGTTAGGTTAACTTATCATGAGCGCTCATAATAAGCTAAGCTAACCTAACTTAAACATGGTAAAAAGATTAAATTAGGTTAGTTTAGGCTATATTAAGTTAGGTTAAGTTAAGTTAGGTTAGGTTAAGTTAGGTTAGGTTAGGTTGGATTAAGTTAGGTTAGGTTAAGTTAGATTAAGTTAGGTTAGGTTAAGTTAGGTTAGGTTAGATTAAGTTAGGTTAGGTTAAGTTAGGTTAGGTCTGGTTAGCCTACGTACGCGATCATAATTTTCTGACAACACACATCTATGAAAGGCTAAGAAATCCAGCTCAGAAAAGTCAAAAATAGCAAACCATACATCCCAAATCATAGATTTCAGACAACACATACCAACAAAGGACTAACAAACCTGGTTCAAAAAAGCCCGAAATAGGAATTTACACACACTAAATTATAAGTTTCAGACAACATTCACCTATGAAATACTATGAAACCTTAGCTCAGAAAAGCCTGAAATAGAAAACTATTCATCTCGAACTGTAGATTTCAGACAACAGACACCTATGAGAGACTAAGAATCCTAGCTCTGAAAAGTCCAGAAAGCAAACTACACATCCCAAATCATAATTTTTTGACAACACATACTTATGAAAGGCTAAGAAATCAAGCTCAGAACAGAAAAAAATGGCAAACTCCTCATTTCCCAAATCATAGGTTTCAGACAACACACACCAACGAAAGACTAAGAATTCTAGCTTAGAAAAGTCAAAAAATAGAAACCCACACATCCCAAATCATAGGTTTCAGACAACACACATCAACGAAAGACTATGAAATCTAGCTTAAAAAAGTCGGAAATAGTAAATTACACACCTCAAATCATAAGTTTCAGACAACACACACCTATGAAATACTAAGATACCTTAGCTCAGAAAAGCCTGAAATAGCAAACTAATCATCCCAAATTATAGGTTTCAGACAACAAACTCCTATGAGGGACTGAGAATCCTAGCTCTGAAAAGACCAAAAAGCAAACTACACATTCCAAATCATTATTTTCTGACAACACACACCTATGAAAGGGTAAGAAACCTAGCTCAGAAAAGTCAAAAATAGCAAATTAACCATCCCAAATCGTAAGTTTCAGACAACACACACCTATGAACGGCTAAGAAATCCAGCTCAGAGAAGTCAAAAATAGCAATCCACCCATCCCAAATCATAGGTTTCAGACAACACACACCAACGAAAGACTAAGAAATCTAGCTCAGAAAAGCCCAAAATAGTAATTTACATATCCCGAATCATAAGTTTCAGACAACACACACCTACGAAATACTAAGAAACCTAGCTCATAAAAGCCTGAAATAGCAAACTATTCATCCCAAACTATAGGTTTCAGACAACACACTCCTATGAGAGACTAAGAATCCTAGCTCTGAAAAGTCCAACTAGCAAACTACACATTCCAAATCTATGAAAGGGTAAGAAATCCAGCTCAGAAAAGTCAAAAATAGCAAACTACTCATCCCAAACTATAGGTTTCAGACAACAAAATTAACCATCCCAAATCATAATTTTCAGACAACACTAGCAAATGAACGGCTAAGAAATACAACTCAGAAAGTTAAATAATAGTAAACCACCCATCCCAACTCGGAGGTTTTAGACAATACAAACCAACGAAAGACTAAGAAATCTAGCTCATGAAAGTTCGAAATAGTAATTTACATATCCCAAATCATATGTTTCAGACAACACACACATACGAAATACTATGAAACCTAGCTCATAAAAGCCTGAAATAGCAAACTATTCATCCCAAACTATAGGTTTCAGACAACAAACTCCTATGAGAGACTAAGAATCCTAGCTCTGAAAAGTCCAACTAGCAAACTACACATTCCAAATCATAATTTTCTGAAAACACACACCTATGAAAGGGTAAGAAATCCAGCTCAGAAAAGTCAAAAATAGCAAACTACACATCCCAAAATATAGGTTTCAGACAACACACACCTATGAAAGACTAAGAAATCTAGCTCAGAAAAGTCAAAAATAGCAAACTACACATCCCAAATCATAGGTTTCAGACAAGACACACCAACGAAAGACTAAGAAACCTAGCTAATAAAAGCCGGAAATAGCAATTTACATATCTCAAATCATAAGTTTCAGACAACACACACCTATGAACGGCTAAGAAATCCAGCTCAGAAAAGTCAACGAAAGACGGGGCCCGGGGAGGGTCTTTGAGGGTCTGGGGGGGTCCATGAGGGCCGGGTGGTCCTTTGGGAGCTTGGGGGACCTTTGAGGACCGGGGGCTTCCTTCGGAGTTGGGGTGGGGTATGAGGACCCTTTGGGGTTGGGGTAGGGGACTTCACAACACTGCTCAAATACAACTTGTGTAGTATAACGACCACAGAGTTTCACCCTCAAATCCTCTTCTAAAACCTTTTCTAAAATCATCTTTTAAAATGTCTAACTGTTTCGCCGAAATAATTCCATAAAATGTCTAAAACGGTTTCACCCAAATAATCCCTAAACGTAATTTCATCGTGTTCCCTTTGTTTTTGGCATCTCTGCGCTGTCACATTTCAAATTACTGTGAAACCTTTTCCCGCACATCTCTAAGATCAAAACATTCGCCGGAGTTACAATTAACCTTTCCATCACCTGTCAGTTATTTATAAACTTTGCCTCGGAAACAATTCTGGTCGAACTCCAAAGACATTAATAGACATTCGCTCTGAAACAATTCTCTTTGGAAACAACAAATTAATTCCTCTTTCGTGAATCTATAATTCTCCTTAGAAACAACAAATTAATTCCCCTTTCGTGTCAAATCAATCAATCATGACATCATCTGTTAGACTCAATAATCCAGAAAACATCCATCAAAGTGAGAAAATTCCTGTTTTTCTATTCTCACTGACAAAAACCATAAAACATCCATTAAAGTGAGAAAGTTCCTGTTTTTTCATTCTCACTGACAAAAACCATAAAACAGACATGAATTACTGTTGACATCAAATAAATTGACCAACACGTTCCTGTTTTTTCATTCTCACTGCCAAAAACCATAAAACAGACATAAATTGCTGTTGATATCCATGAAAAACATCAAATAAATTGACCAACACACATAACCGTCCAAGAAACAGCCATCAATGTGAGAAAATTCCTGTTTTTTCAAGTGAGAAAAATCCTGTTTTTCCATTCTCACTGACAAAAACCATAAAAACATCCATAAATTGCTGTTGACATCCATGAAAAACATCAAATAAATTGACCAACACACATAACCGTCCATGATCTAAACTTCGCCTGGAAACAATTCTGGTCGAACTCCAAAGAAATTAATTAACTTGACGTCATCTGTCAGACATTAATTAACTTCCCCGGAAACAATTTGATTAATGACTGACAGCACAGGTGTTCCATCTCCCTAGGGACTCTATGCCCATTTTTGGTGTACTCGTGGAAGTTTTATAAAAAAGTGTCCGGATCGGGATTTGAAGGGGTATTGGCCTCGTGGGATTAGCGCCCCCCTCTCTACTAAGGAAAAAACTAAAGAGAGAGGGGCCGAACATTTTGAGAATTTGCCTAACCGAGATAGAGTTGCAGGAAAAAATATAGAGGAAAATGAAAAAGTTTGTGATACCATGGATGTGAAGGAAGATTTGTTTTGTGAGGAGGAATTAGCAACAGTACTAAGAGGATTAAAGAAAAATAAGGCTCCAGGTGTTGATAGGGTGGTAAATGAGTTTCTTAAATGTGGTGGCTCTGAGGTTAGAAATAAGTTACTGAAGATTATGAATATGATTTTTGAAAAAGGGGAAGTACCTACGATTTTAGGAAAACCTTAATTAAGCCACTTTATAAGAAAGGGGATAAAAGTGAGTGTGGTAATTATCGAGGCATTAGCCTGGTCTCTGTAGGTAGTAAATTACTTAGCAATATGATACTTTTTAGACTGAGAGATGCCGTAGACAAACTTTTAAGAGAAGAACAGTGCGGTTTTAGAAAAGGTACAGGATGTGTCGACCAAATTTTCACTCTTAGGCTAATAATTGAGAAGTGCCTGAGTTTTCAAACACCTTTGGTTCTCAGTTTTATAGATTATGAGCAAGCGTTCGATTCTGTTGATAGCTAAGCTTTAGTAAAGGTTTTATCCTTGTATGGTATACCAGGCAAATACATTTAAGTGATTAGTGCTATGTACGAGAATAACACTGCTGCGTTTAAGGTAGGAAATGAGGTTAGCAGCTAGTTTTGTATTAAATCAGGACTTAAGCAGGGTTGTGTTCTATCCCCCTTTATATGGATTATTTTGATGGACATTGTTTTAAGGAGCACAGGAAAGGAAATGGGAGACCACGGAATCAAATGGGGAGGAAAAAGTCTCCTGGGCTTGGATCATGCTGATGATTTAAGCATCCTAGATGAAAGTGTGAGCAAAATAAATGAATTTTTAGAGGTTTTGCGAGTTCAGGGTGCTAGAATTGGTTTGAAAATTAAAGTTAGGAAGACTAAATCACTAAGGCTAAGAATTAGTGAAGATGAAAAGGTGACGTTAGGTAATGAAAAGATTGATCAGGTGGGCAGCTTCACTTGCCTTGTTAGTATTATTAGTAAAGATAGTGGGAGCAGGGAAGATGTTAAAAGTAGAATAGCCAAGGCTCAGGGTGTTGTTTCACAGTTAAAAAAAGTCTGGAAGAATAGGAAGATAAGTCTGCAAACCAAGATTAGAATATTAGAAGCTACAGTGAAGACAGTGGTTAAATATGACTCTGAAGCATGGACGCTCCGAAAAGCGGATGAAGATTTGCTAGAGGTTTTCCGGAGAAATTGCTTAAGGATTGTTCTGGGTACCCGGTTGACTGACCGTATTTCAAACAATAGGCCATACGAAAAATGTGGTTCAATACCACTGTCTGGGGCTATAAGGAAAGAAAGGTTGAGGTGGCTAGGGCACGTTGTGCGGATGAAGGATGACAGATTGTCAAAGATTTTTCTTTTCGGCCAACCATCTAGGGCTAAACGGAAAGCAGGTCGTCCTCGTCTGGGGTGGAGGACGTCTTAAAGAAAGATTTAAAGGAAATGTGAACTTCGTGGGCGGGTGTAAAAAGGGAGGCTTTGAATAGATTGGGGTGGAGGAGGAGCGTGCGTAGCTTTGTTGGCCTCAGGCGGCTTGGTGCTACGGTGAGTTGAGTTTGTTGTTTGTTGTATAAAACTTGAGTGTGAAAAGTGGGGCGCTGAGGAGGGGGTAACCCCCCTCATATACCTAAAAATTTTTGTTCATTTTAAGTTTTAATGTTGCTCCTTACTTTCGTTGGGAAAACTTGTTTTTGTATTTAATCACTTGTAGGAATAGAAACTCTGTTTTGCCTCAGATCCATTGACTTTTCTGATATGTTCGCTTATTGATCACTAAAGTTCAAAAGGTGCAGAGGCAGTTATCACACAAATTATCTAGTAGTCATCCCTGTTTTAATAGACTTCGAACAGGATTTTAATTAACCTTTGCTATAATTAATTAAAAAAAACTTTCCTAAAAATAAGTTTTTCAAAGAAAAGTAAAGGCCATTTAAACTTAAGCTCTTCAGATACAAATACCTTTTAAAATTCAAACTCAAAACGACCAGAATTTACTATTAAATAATAAATGAAACCCAAAACGAACAGAAATTAAATAAACAATCATAGCAAAAACATACAACAAGTAATAATATAAATGAATAAATAGATCTTAAAGCGAGTAATGCTTAGACTGAATATGAAAATCAAGCTTAAAAAAAAAAAAAAAATTTCCTACTGAAGTATAAATGAAACTAAAAACGAACAGAAATTAAATAAACAATCAATGCAAACAAAAATACAATAGATATTAATGTAAATTAATAAATATATCTTAAAACGAGTGAAACTTAAATTGAATATGCAAATCAAGCTGGAAACGAACAAAAATCACTACAAACAAGAGTTTGGGTATAACCTCCTTCTCTCACTGTAAAAGTCTAAGACTTATTGTGTCGTTGGCACTTCGATGACAACCTACTTTATTACACATGTCGGCTTAAGCGCTTAACATTAAAAATAAACATTAAAATTATTGTAAAATTTTAAACTGCTGAGCTTTCTGCAATAAATATCATTATTCATCAAATATTCAGTTTAATTTATTAGCTGTTATTGAAGTTTTTAAGGACGATTACAGTTTCTCTATAAAAAAGTGTTTCGATACTGCCTCCTTTCCTAAGTGTAAATAAAAACCAAAAGCCTTCTGCGTCATTGGCGCTTAACTGAAAACGGATTATATTACGAATATTTTTCTTATCCAGTTCTTACAGCATTGAAAATAAAAATAAAATTACAGTGAAATAAATTCTTGAACTGATGGATCTTTCAACAATTAATATCATTATACATCAAATGTTCAATTTGATGTTGTTTATACTTTCCAAGACTGTTCAAGACACATATAGTTTTCAGTAAAGTGCCAATAGGTGCAGTATGTTTTTGACTTTTACAGTGAGAGGAGGAGGTCATACCCAAACTCTTGTTTATGGTGATTTTTGTTCGTTTCAAGCTTGGTTTACATATTCAATTTAAGTTTCACTCGTTTTAAGATTTATTTATTAATTTACATTAATATTCTATTGTATGTTTGTTTGCATTGATTGTTTATTTAATTTCTGTTCGTTTTTAGATTCATTTATACTTCAGTAGGAAAATATTTTTTTTTTCTTCAGCTTGATATTCATATTCAATCTAAGCATTACTCGCTTTAAAATCTATTTATTCATTTATATTATTACTTGTTGTATGTTTTTGCTATGATTGTTTATTTAATTTTTGTTCTTTTTGGGTTTCATTTATACTTTAATAGTGCTTTCTGGTCGTTTTGAGTTTGAATTTTAAAAGTTATTTGTATCTGCTGAGCTTAAGTTTAAAATGGCCTTTACTTTTCTTTGATAAACTTATTTTTCGAAATTTTTTTTTTAATTAAAATTTGTTCGTTTTTGATTGCAAAGCATTTCGAAAGTTTTGAAAATTCCTTATTTCAAAATCAAACTTAAAAAAAAATAAATCAAATATTCATCAAAGTAACAAAACTGACATCAAAGTAACAATATCAAAGGGAAAAAATGGGTTTGTGTCAACCTCGGAGTTTTTATTATCTGATGTTTGAACTATTTTTAACAAAATTGCTATATCAAAAATTTTTATCGGATGGGTTTGGGGGAAAAGGGTGTGGGAGGACAAGATTAAGCTTCGATCTCTTTTGACTTTTTAAAAGTGAACTAGAACTTTCTATTTTCAATCAAATGAGCCCTCTCTGAATTTTATACGAGTATCACTTCTATAAGAACCATATATATCCTCATGGTATAACTTACAACGCCTATCCCTGGGCCCTGGGGGGTTGTGTCGACCCTGGAGTTTTAATGCCTGATGGTTGAACTATTTTTAACAGATTTGTCACCTGGATTTTTTGTCGTTGCGGTTTGTCAATCCGATACACCCAAAGGTATGGAGGGCGGGAGGGGCTAATTGCCCTCTGATCTTTTTTCACTCTGAGAAAATGAACTACAACTTTTATTTCCATTCAAATGAACCCTCTCTGAAGGTTATGCGAGCATACCTTCCATAAGAACCATATATGCCCCTAGAGCAATACTTACAACGCATGCCCCGGCCCTGAGGGGGGTGTCGACACAGGAGTTTTTCTTATCTGATCTTTGAACTATTTTTAACGGAATTGCTATCTCAAAAATTTTTATCGGATGGGTTTAGGGAAAAAGGGCGTGGGAGGACTAATTAACCTTCGGTCTCTTTTGACTCTTTAAAAGTGACCTAGAACTTTCTATTTTCAATCAAATGAGCCCTCTCTGAAGTTTATACAGGTATCCCTTCTATAAGAGCCATATATATCCCCGTGGTATAACTTACAACGCCTATCCCTGGGCCCTGGGGGGTTGTGTTGACCCTAGAGTTTTAATGCCTGATGGTTGAACTATTTTTAATAGAATTGTCACCTGGAATTTTTATCGGATGGGTTTGTCCATCCGATACACCCAAAGGCGTGGAGGGCGGGAGGGGCTAATTGCCCTCTGATCTTTTTTCACTCTGAGAAAATGAACTACAGCTATTATTTCCATTCAAATGAACCCTCTCTGAAGGTTATACGAGCATACCTTCTATAAGAACCATATATGCCCCCAGAGTAATACTTACAACGCCTGCCCTGGCCCTGAGGGGGGGGATGTCGACACAGGAGTTTTTCTTATATGATTTTTGAACTATTTTTAACGAAATGACCATACGTAAAGGAGTTTTGTTATATAATCTTTGAACTATTTTAAAAAAAATGGCTACCTCAAATTTTTTATTAGATGTATTTGGGGAAAAAGAGCTTGGGCAGGGGGGGGGGCAGTTTCTATCTGATTACTATTCACTTTTAAAAAAGGTCCTAGAAATCTCGATTTCCAATCGCAGGGGGCCCCTTCGAAGTTCATACGAAGACCCCTTCTGTATTAAGTACCCTTGGGAAAAAAATAAATGGAGTGTGGGGGGAGACTAGCTGCCCTCCAATCACTTTTGACTCTTAAAAAGTGAATTACAACTATCAATTTCCAATCAAATGAACTCTCTAGGATTTTATACGAGCATCCCTTCCATTACAACTATGTATGCCCCCAGGGCATAACTTACAACGCCTACCCCCGGGCCCTGGGGGGCTGTGTCGACACCGAAGATTTTTGTTATCAGAACTTTGAACTATTTTTAACTAAATTTCCGTCTAAAATTTTTTATCTGATGCATTTCGGGCTTGGAGGAGGGGGGGGGAGGCTAGTTGCCCTCCGATCTCTTATGACTCTTAAGTAGTAAACGAGAACTTTCAGTTTCCAATCAAATGAGCCCTCTCCGAAGTTTATGCGAGCATCCCTTCCATAAAAACTGTATATGCCCCTAGAGCATTACTCATAACGCCTGTCTCCGGCCCTGCGGGTTCCGTCGACACAGGAATTTTTCTTATCTGACCTTTGAACTATTTTTAATGAAATGGCTATTTTAAAAAAATTTCTCGGATGGGCTTGGGGAAAAAGGGGCGTGGGGGCTAGTTGCCCTTGGATATCTTTTGACTCTTGAAAATTGCACTACAATTTTCAATTTCAAATCAAATGAGCCCCCTCTGAAGTTTATACGAGCATCTCTTTCATAAGAACATATACGCCCCCAGGACAACACTTGCAACGCCTATCCCCAGGGCTTGGGGGGGGGGGCGTTTTGTTATCTAATTTTTGAAAAATTTCAAAAACACTGGCTATCTCAAAATTTGTAGTGGACGGCTTTGGGGAAAAAAGAGCGTGGGGAGGGGCTACTTTAACTCTTTTGACTCTTAAAAAGTGAACTAGAACTTTCAATTTCCAATCAAATGAGGCCTCTATGAAGTTTATACGAGCATCCCTTTCATAAAGACAATACATGCCCTTAGGACATAACTTGGAATGCCATCCTATGGGCCCTGGGGGGTTGTACTGACCCCGGATTTTTTTTTCTCCGACCTCGGAACTATTTTTTTAACAGGATGTCTATCTCAAAATTTTCATCAGGTCGGTTATGAAAAAGAAGGCCTGAGGGGGGATGGCTTCCCTCGGATCTGTTTCGAAGATCAAAAAGTGAGCTAGAACTTTCAATATCCAATCATATGAGCCCTCTCTGAAGTTTATACGAACATCTCTTCCATAAGACCCATATATGCCCCCAGGGCATAACTTACAACGCCTGCCTCCAGGCCCTGGTGGGTTGTGTCAACCAACACGGGAATTTTTGTTATATGATCGTTGAACTATTTTAACAAAATAGCTATCTTAAAATTCTTATTGGATGCATTTGGGAAAATAGGGTTTAGGGGGGGGATTTGGTTACCCTCCAATATCTTTTGACGCTTAACAAGTGAACTAGAACTTTCAATTTCCAATCAAATGAGCCCTCTTTGAAGTTTATGCGACAATGTTGTCTATACAAAACCTTATATGCCCCCAGGGCATAACTTACAACCCTTGCCCTGAGGGTTGTGGGGGAGTTGTCATCCTCAAAGATCTAATTTCCAGAACTTAAAACTACGTTTAATAAAATGGCTGTCTCAGAATTTTGATTGCATGTGTGTGGGGAAAAGGTGGGCGTGAGAGAGGGTTAGTTGAGCTCAAATCACTTTCGATTATTAGAAAGAGCACTAGCCCTTGGAATTTCCAATCGAATGAGCCTTTTTTGAAGTTTCTAGGACACCGCCTTCTATAAAAACCTTATATTCTCCCGGGGTATAACTTAAAACCCTTGCCCTGATGGTTGTGGGGGAGTGTCCTCCTCAAAAACATATTTCTATCTGAAAATCAACTACTATGAACAAAATGGATATCTCAAAATTTTTATTGGATATGTTTGGGGGAATGATGAGCGTGGGGGGGGGGGCTAGTTGCCCTCCAATCACTTTCGACTATTAAAAGGGCATCTGCCCTTTGAATTTCCAATCAAATGAGCCTGTTTTGAAGTTTCTAAGACAACGCTTTCTAGATAAAAACCTTGTATGCCCGCAGGGCATAACTTAAAACCAATGCCCTAAGGGTTGTGGGGGAGTGTCCTCCTCAAAAATATATTTTCTATCTGGAAATCAACTACGCTAAACAAAAGGGATGCTCGTATAAACTTCATAGAGGACTCATTTGATTGGAAACTAAAAGTTCTAGTTCACTTTTTAAGAGTCAAGAGAGTTAAACTAGCCCTCCCCCCACGCTCTTTTTTCCCCAAACCCGTCCACTACAAATTTTGAGATAGATGTTGGTTTTGAAATTATTCAAAAATTAGATAACAAAAACGCCCCCCAGAGCCATGGGGATAGGCGTTGTAAGTGTTGTCCTGGGGGCGTATATGATTCTTATGAGAGGGATGCTCGTATAAACTTCAGAGGGGACTCATTCGATTGGAAATGGAAAGTTCTAGTTCAATTTTCAAGAGTCAAAAGATATTCGAGGGCAACTAGCCCCTCCCCACACACTTTTTTCCCCAAGCCCATCCGATAAAATTTTTA
This sequence comes from Artemia sp. Qi Xiang Cuo, assembly GCF_049724085.1. Taxonomy (NCBI): domain Eukaryota; kingdom Metazoa; phylum Arthropoda; class Branchiopoda; order Anostraca; family Artemiidae; genus Artemia; species Artemia sp. Qi Xiang Cuo. Next base: position 37,373,328 of record NC_142803.1, on the reverse strand, counting down.
TAATAGCCATTTCATTAAAAATAGTTCAAAGGTCAGATAAGAAAAATTCCCATGTCGACGGAACCCGCCAGAGCCCGGACACAGGCGTTATGAGTAATGCTCTAGGGGCATATATAGTTTTTATGGAAGGGATACTCGTATAAACTTCAGAGACGGCTCATTTGATTTGAAATTAAAAGTTCTTGTTCACTTTTTAACGATCAAAAGAGATCGGAGGGCAACTAGCCCCCCCCCCTCCTCCAGGCCCTAAATGCATCAGATAAAAATTTTAAGATAGATATTTTTTTAAAAATAGTTCAAAGGTCAGATAAGAAAAATTCCCGTGTCGACAGAACCCGCCAGAACCCGGAGACAGGCGTTATGAGTAATGCTCCAGGGGCATATATAGTTTTATGGAAGGGATGCTCGTATAAACTTCAGAGAGGGCTCATTTGATTTGAAATTGAAAGTTCTTGTTCACTTTTTAACGATCAAAAGAGATCGGAGGGCAACTAGCCCCCCCCCTCCTCCAGGCCCTAAATGCATCAGATAAAAATTTTAAGATAGATATTTTGTTAAAAATAGTTCAAAGTTCTGATAGTAAAGGTCATACGGCTCCAATGTTTTATTATTATTTATTTTTTTCTCCCAGAGGCACTTCATATGGAAGGGGTCGTCGTAGAAGCTTCAAAAGGGGCTCATTCGATTGGAAATCAAGAGTTCTAGTGCCCTTTCTAATAGTCGAAAGTGATTAGAGGATAACTAGCTCCCCACGCTCATCAGTCCCCCAAACACATCAAATCAATTTTGTTAGAAATCAATTTCTTTCGGATTAGTTGATTCCAAGATCGAAAATATATTTTTGAGGTGGATACTCCCCCACACCCTCAGAGCAAGGGTTTCAAGTTATGCCCTGGCGGCATATTAGGTTTTTATAGAAGGCGTTGTCGTAGAAACTTCAAAACAGACTCATTCGACTGGAAATTAAGAGGGCTAGTGCCCTTTTAATAGTCGAAAGTGATTGGAGGGCAACTAGCCCCCCCCCCACGCCCATCATTTCCCCAAACACATCCAATCAAACTTTTGAGATAACCATTTTGTTCAGCGTAGTTGATTTATATGTTTTTGAGGAGGACACTCCCCCCAAAACCCTCAGGGCAAGGGTTTTAAGTTATGCCCTGGGGGCATAAAAGGTTTTATAGAAGGCGTTGCCGTAGAAACTTCAAAAAATGCTCATTCAATTAAAATTCAAAGGCCTAGTGCCCTTTTTAATAGTCGACAGTGATTGGAGGGCACAGTCCCCTGTGCCCTGGGGTGCTGTATTGACACCGGAGTTTTTCCTATCTGACCTTTGAACTATTTTTTTCTTTAACACGGTGTCTATATCGAGATTTTCAACAAATGGGTTATGAAAAAGGAGGCGTGAGGGGGGGGGGGGTAGATTCCCTCGGATCTCTTTTGACTATTTAAAAGTGAGCTCGAATTTTCAATGTCCAATCAAATGAGCCCTCTCTGAAGTTTATACGAGCATCCCTTCCATAAGACCCATATATGCCCCCAGGGCATAACTTAAAACGCCTGCCCCCGGGCCCTGGGGGGTTGTGTCAACACGGGAATTTTTGTTATATGATCTTTGAACTTTATTTTACCAAAATAGCTATCTTACAATTTTTACTGGATGCATTTGGGAAAATTTGATTTAGGGGGGGGGCTGGTTACCCTCCAATATCTTTTGACGCTTAAAACGTGAACTAGAACTTTAAATTTCCAATCAAATGAGCCCTCTTTGAAGTTTATACGACAATGTTGTCTATACAAAACCTTATATGCCCCCAAGGCATAACTTACAACCCCTGCACTGAGGGTTGTGGGGGAGTTGTCATCCTCAAAGACCGAATTTCCAGAACTTAAAACTACATTTAATAAAATGGCTGTCTCAAAATTTTGATTGGATGTGTTTGGGGAAAAGGTGGGCGTGAGAGGGGGGTTAGTTGCCCTCAAATCACTTTTGAATACTTGAAAAGGCCACTAGCCCTTTGAATTTCCAATCGAATGAGCCTTTTTTGAAGTTTCTAGGACACCGCCTTCTATAAAAACCTTATATACCCCCAGGGTATAACTTAAAACCCTTGCCTTGACGGTTCTGGGGGAGTGTCCTCCTCAAAAACATATTTTCTATGTGAAAATGAAATACGCTGAACAAAATGGCTATATTAAAATTTTGATTGGGTGTGTTTGGGGGAATGATGGGCGGGGGGGGGGGGGGGCTAAGTGCCCTCCAATTATTTTCGATTATCAAAAAGGGCCCTAGCGTTTGTAATTTCCAATCAAAAGAGCCTTTTTGAAGTTTCTACGACAACACCTTCTATAAAAACCTTATATGCCCCCAGGGCATAACTTAAAACCCTTGCCCTAATATTTGTGGGGGAGTGTCCTCCTCAAAAACATATTTTCTATCTGGAAATCAACTACGCTGAACAAAATGGCTATCTCAAAATTTTGATTCGATGTGTTTGGGGGAATGATGGGCGTGCGGGGGGGGGGCTAGTCTCTCTCCAATCACTTTCGACTATTAAAAAGGGCACTAGCTCTTTGAATTCTTAATCGAATGAGCCTTTTTTGAAGATTCTACGACAACGCCTTCTATAAAAATCTTATATGCCCCCAGGGCATAACTTAAAACCCTTGCCCTGAGGGTTGTGGGGGAGTGTCCTCCTCAAAAACATATTTTCTATCTGGAAATCAACTTTGCTGAACAAAATGGCTATCTCAAAATTTTGATTGGATGTGTTTGGGGAAATCATGGGCGGTGGGGGGAGGGCGAGTCGCCCTCCAATCACTTTCGACTATTAAAAAGGGCACTAGCCCTTTGAATTTCCAATCGAATGAACCTGTTTTGGAGTTTTTACGACAACGCCTTCTATAAAAACCTTATATATCCCCGGGGCATAAATTAAAACCCTTGTCCTGAGGGTTGTGGGGGAGTGTCCTCCTCAAAAATATATTTTCTATCTTTAAATCAACTACTCTGAACAATTTTACAATCTCAAAGTTTTGATTCGATGTGTTTTGGGGAATGATGGACGTGGGGGGGCTAGTTGCCCTCCAATCACATTCGAGTGTTTAAAAGGACACTAGAACTCTCGATATCTAATCGAATGAGCCTTTTTCGAAGTTTCTACGACAACGCCTTCTGTAAAACCTTATATACCCCCAGGGCATAAGTTAAAACCCTTGCCGTGTGGGTTGTGGGGGTTTATCATCATCAAAAACATTTTTTCAATCTTGAAAAAAGTACCTCGTAAAAAATGGGCTATATCAAATTTTTTATTGGATTTTTGGGGGGGAATGATGGGCGTGGGGGGGGGGCTTGGTGCACTCCAATTATTTTCAAATATTAAAAAGGGCACTTCAACTTTTGATTTCCAATCAAATGAGCCTGTTTTGAATTTTCTACGACAAGGCCTTCTATAAAAATCTCATATGCCCCCATGACAGAACTTAAAACCTTTAGCCTGAGGGTTGTGTGGGATTGTCCTCCTCAAAAACATTTTTTGTATCTAGAAATCAACTATGCTGAACAAAATGGCTATCTCAAAATTTTGATTGGATGTATTTGGGAGAATAATGGGCGTGGGGGTCTAGTTGCTCTCCAATCACTTTCGACTATTAAAAAGGGCACTAGAACTCTCGATTTCCAATTGAATGAGTCTTTTTCGAAGTTTCTACGACAACGCCTTCTTTAAAACCTTATATACCCCCAGGGCATAAGTTAAAACCCTTGCCCTGAGGCCTGTGGGGGAGTTTCCTCCTCAAAAAAATATTTTCTATATGGAAATCAACTACGCTGAACAAAATGGCTATCTCAAAATTTTGATTGGATGTGTTTGGGGAAATGATGGGCGTTGGCGGGGGGGGGGGGGGCCTAGTTGCCCTCCAATCACTTTCGACTATTAAAAAGGGCACTAGCCCTTTGAATTTCCAATCGAATGAGCCTGTTTTGAAGTTTCTACGACAACGCCTTCTATAAAAAACCTAATATGCCCCCATGGCATAACTCAAAACCCTTGCCCTGAGGGTTGTGGGAGAGTGTCCTCCTCAAAAATATATTTTCTATCTAGAAATCAACTACGCTGAACAAAATGGCTATCTCAAGATTTGATTGGATGTGGTTGGGGGAATGATGGGCGTGGAAGGGGGGCTATTTACCCTCCAATCATTTTCGACTATTAAAAAGGGCACTAGATCTCTCGATTTCAAAACGACCCCTTCCGTATGAAGTGCCTCTGGGAAAAAAAAAATAAATAATAATAAAACATTGGAGCCGTATGGCTTGTAATTTATGCCCAAAATAATGTTTGAAATAAACTAATTCACGACCTTGTTTGACACTATTTGTCCCGGACGAGTTTTTCTGTGTTAGTACCTTGTAGAACTAAAAGAAGAAATACGGAAATAACAAATGGATTCGTCTAAAGCGGGAAATTTTTCTGTGGTAATTTGAAAGGTATGAAGCTATAAGAAATATACCTCTTTATAAATTTATTTGCATGCCTGAAAATAAGGTAGGGATTTTTAGAGATACCAAAAACTCCTAGTGAGAAAATGAACCGAATCAGTCGAATCAGCTTCATCTGTTAAGGATGGTTTAACTTGGTTTGAAAAAAAAATCAAACAAAGATTTTTTAATTGGCTCGTCTGAAATAAGATGATCTCTTGATGGAACACCTTCCTTTAGAAAGATTATCTTGGTGAAAGGTATAAAAGGTGTTCTAAGGCCTAAAATAGATGATACAAAGATTAAAACATGGGCATTTAGTGATGCAAATCATTTTAATCAGATTTGACTAATAAGGCAAGTAATATTCTAAAAAAATAATTTTCTGCTTCTTGTCATTTTAGTGGTGGATCTAACGACATAAAATGCTACGAAGACATACTTTCCTTCAAAAAACGGACAAACGCGGCTGCAATTATGATTGCCAGGGCTGCTCAGTGGAATTGCTCCGTCTTCCGGCGACAAGGGCCTCTTCCACTCGAAAGCGTGGTAAAGTCGTATTTGAAATATGTGGTCGACTATGATAGCCTGGTCGGCAACGCAAAATACTGCATTCAGTCAATGTTGAGGGATTTACAGGATAGTGATGTTGGAAAGGCACTTCTTGACTGCCATACTTTGGAAAGCTTATGGTAAGTTGGAACCTGTTAAATGGCAATGTGGCATTGCCTTTTAGTAGACCAGCAATATGTTTAATTACAATGTTGTTTTGGTGAATTTGTGAAAACGCAGATTTTTTTTTATTCTTTAGTAAAGGTAAAGTTCTAAGTCACGTTTTGGCGAAAAAATGTAATGCTCCTTCTATAGGCTGAACCATAAATGCACAGAGGTCCGACCCACAAAATTGACCAAAAGATTTATATTGTGAGGGGGAGGGGCAAAATACAAAGCGAGTGCTTTTTAGGCCACTATTTGTCAGATTTCCAGGGTGAAGGACGTGGGTTCTTCGAAACCAATCCCAAGGGGGATTCACAGTCCTCTGTGTTCAAGAATAGGCTCAGACTTTGTGCAAGTATCGACTCAACCTTCCTTTGGTTATTGTTTTAATGAGTAAACTATGAAAGAAGCATGGACGTAGTAGAAAATGGGTTAATTGGGTGATATCTGGATACGTGTGCCTAGGATACGCCTGTATATGTATCATTTTCTCTCTCCTGAAAAAAAGTCTTTCCAACTCCCCCTAAAAGTTCGGTCTTTGTGTCTTATTATGTCAGATAAGTAGTGGCGACTTTATTTTACGTAGTGTTTCATATTCGGAAGCATAAACGCACTTACTATGTTGCAGCCTGCGAAGAGCAAGGAATTTAAAGAAAACATTTGTTGATAATTTCTAAAAGCTTGACACAAGTTTTTCCTATCCTTTTTTAGCCATTCTACTGGATTTTCTATTCATGCCCTATTGCTACTTATTTCATAACATGTTCTTATGTTAACTTGTCCAAATGATTCAATATTTATAAATTTGAAACCAGGAAATTGGCTTTTACATTTTGGCTTAAAGGATACTAAATTTGGTAATGTCTCTCAAAATAATTACCAATACCAGGAAAGAAGGTTATTTGGGATTCAAAGTAAGTTACATAATAAAACTAACTTTAATCAGAAACAACGGGGCTGTTCGACCCTGAATATATAAAAAAAAAGAGAAAAAGTTCGCTTCTGAACCATTACATTTTGGAGTCAAAAAGAGGAAAAAGAAAAGGGATAGCTCGGTCATCCGAATCAGATCATTTCTTAGTCTTTCATAAACGTTATCTGAAAGATCATATTGATGCCGCTATGATATTTTTATATTTGAAATACCGAGACTTTCTGTACGTAAATTTGACAAAATAGAGAGCAACAGACTTGACATCACTATTATTAAATTGCGCTATCGAAATTTTCAATTGGGCCAGTTCATGACTAATTGCTCTTTTTATTCTTAATTTTTTCCAATTTTTATGGATCTTTTCTTTTTGCTTGACAAAAACCAGGGCGTCGCCGATTGACTGGTCATTTTAGTAACTTTTGATGTTTAGTTTAAATCATGGCAAAATAGTTTTGCTTGCAAATATTTTGTTTCGAACCAGAATAAACAAAGAAGTGGGCATCTAAGCTCTGCTTAATATAGTATTTCATACTCAGCAAACATCGACATCGTCTTAACATTATGCTCTAACGTTTGGTTTCTGCCTTTCTATCTCAACTGGAGATAGAAAATCGAACGCATTTTCTTGGTGGTAGTTTCAAATTTAGTACATTAATGTTATTTAACACTTAATTAACCAACTGTCAGCTTTTATTTAGTTGATTAATTAATTCTAATGCACCTTGCCATCGTTGAACACAAACTGTTATTGTTTAGAAAAAATTGCCATAAATTAAGCTTCCATTTTTAATTTTCTGTTTGAATCTGTTTTTCAATATCGACAAGTAAAACAAAAGACACTTCGTATTATAACGTCAGAAGGCAACAACATATTTAATGATATTAGGTTTTACAATTTGAAGTCCCGCCTTGTTGACCGAAAACAAATCAATCGACAAAGCATCTTGTCCTGTTGACATAGGTGCTAAATCAAGTGAGGGGCAGGAGATTTAGCAGGCGTCTCAAATCAATGAAATGGGACCTTTGGCGATATTTCATGTCTCCTGACTCCAAACCAGTTTTATTGGTGGGATTCTGTATGATTTACGACTGCCAAAGTTACGACTGCTGGCGAGGGAATTTTACATGACGTTCTTAGGATGTATATTCGAAGGGAATATCCTATTTTTAGCTAGTTTTATCGTGAGTGCTTTGTTTCCCTTTTACTAAGCTCTTCTAAAAAAACTTTTTACCCTTTGTTTTCCATTTTGGATTTTGTTCAATGTTTTAGGTATGGCTTTTGAGTATATAGGGGTAAAAAGTCTGGGTGAACCCTTTTTGCAGCAAACAAAGTTATTTTAAGACTTCGTGAGTTTCAAATTAAACATGTGGATTTTTATTTATTCCAAATTTCAGCCAAATTTGGGACTTAGATGCTTACTACAAACAAAAGCAAGAAGAATTTAAGTGTAGACTCGGACAAAGTGGTTTATATCTGCCAAGCCGTGGGATTAAACTGTCCGACGAACCTATTTATAAGCGTTTGAAGATGGTTGATGGAAATGAAGACAGTGTTAAACTTGCTCCAGTAGTGTTTCATCGTGGTGAAGTTAAGAAAGCTGAAACATTGCTACCTAAGAGTATTTTGTACATCTGGACACAAAGAAAAGGGTTAGAACAACCTCTTTACCAAACCAAGAGCATTGAAAAGCTATTTTATTCTATAGTAACGGTTGAAGGAAAAATCTATGGTTCATCTGTTGGGTAAGTCTCTCTCTTTCTCTCTCTCTCCTCTCTCTCTCTCTCTCTCTCTCTACCCCCCTCTCTCTCCCTCTCTCTCGCCTCTCTCTATCGTCCCCTCCTCTCCCTCTTTCTCTCGCCCCTCTCTCTCTCTTCTCTTTCTCTTCTCTCTCTCTCTTCTCGCTCTCCTCTCTCTCTCTCTCTCTCTCTCTCTCTCTCTCTCTCTCTCTCTCTCTCTCTCTCTGTCTCTCTCTCTCTCTCTCTCTCTCTCTCTCTCTCTCTCTCTCTCTCTCTCTCTCTCTCTCTATATATATATATATATATATATATATATATATATATATATATATATATATATATATATATATATATATATATATATTTCTCCGAAAATTTAGTCTTTCTCTAAAACAGGGGAAGAGGCTTTTTAACCTAGATATTAAGGCTGTTATGAATTTTACCTTATTTTTTCTCCTTTTTTAAAAAGAATTTTCCTCCAGAAAGGATTTTCGTGATTCTTTAGGTTGAAATGTTCCTGTGTCCTATTCCCCATTTTACCATAGCTCTGCAGTTATGTGTAAGATTGACAACTTGAGGCAATGAGTAAAGGATAAGGGTTTGTCATATGACTATTTTTCTAATATTTAGCAAAAGCGCCGGTCCTTGCCTCCTCCCCATGAATTATTCAAATGACATGAATAATTTTGTTTTCGAGACATATATTCAAGCAGAAATAACTTATCACTCAATTAACGTGATAGCAGAATCTTTAGTAAAACTTACAGGTATAATCACAGATAGATTTTTTTTTTTTCAGAGCCTAGGAACACGAAAATTCAGTTTTGTATCGACAGCTCCATTTCACTTTTTCTTCTTTTTTTGTATATTCAATTATGTGGCTGTGTTCATGATAAATGGGTAATCCCATTTATCTTGTGTTTTATTACATGTAGACCATTTATTAGCAGACCCTTTTATGTCAAAATGGAACTACTTTTGTTGCTAATTTGGTTTATTGTTCGCTAAGTGGAATGTCTTTCTTGCTAAAACCTGATGGGCTGAATGGTAATCTTTTGTGCATTGTCTTGGCATACATAAGCCTAAATTTATATCTTTTTATGACTGTAATCGATATATAATATTTTATATAATTTTAGGTCTAAAAGCAAGAGATATGCTGAGCAAGCTGCAGCACAAGTCTGCATTGACGTTTTAGGTTTGGCTCCTGGTAAATCAGTATCCTAGCATTTCTAGTTCTTAGGTTTCTGAATAACGATTTTCAAAATTCTTGATTTATGTTATTTCTTTGGAATTGTTAAAATTATATATTTTGTTTTATTTGCATCTTTTGTGAGAACAAACTATAAAAGTGTATTTTGCAGCAATTCGTGGCAAAACTGAAATCAAAGTTCCTTTATAATATAGGGTCCTAAACATTTCTTCTCAATACGCTTTTATCAAACTGAATTTTTTGTCTTACTGACTTCTCATTACTTGTGTTTAATGAACATTTTGAAACGGTTAATAGAATGACTAAATAATATAGTTTGTGAAAACAAATGAATATTATAATTTGGGCCAAAAATCATTGAAAAACCTAGAGTTTTAAAACTTTTCATGTAAATCTCGGAAAGAAACGGTTCGAAACTCTCAAGAATTAAATTCAAAAGGCGACTTTCACTGTTTCATTAAGTGATCACATTTTAGAGATGTTTGGTTATCTAAATTTTTCCACCTGACCTCTCCCGGTTATGTAGATTTTTTTTTATTCAAAGGATCATCTGAAGTTTATGGTTGTTTTTTTTTTTAATTTGGGTATTTTCAACTGCAACTTACTTCTGAAATGACTGGAAAGTCAAAAAAAAAAAAAAAAAATCAACATGCAGAATGAAGGGAACAACTAAAAACTGTTTTAGCAAAATCAAATCTTAATGGGAAGTCCTGATTGGATGATTTATTGTATTTCTTCGAGGATAAAAGGAAAAGAGTTTATATTTAAGGTATGTGCAGTAGCAAAAGAGTACGAGTCAACAAAAAATAATAAAGCCAGCAGAGTTTTTGAGCCAAAAATATAAATTTTTAATTTGTCCCTTAAGGTAATTTTTAGGCACAAGGCCTAACAATGAGTGGCAGAAAGTTATTAACTATAAGCCAAGTGTTTTGAACCCACTCAGTATGTGCATATGTTTATAAAATATCTTGTAAGGGGAAGAAAACTCCTGATGTTCTAGATAAGCTAGAATGAGGTCATAAAGAAGTCCTAAAATCTTTGGGCATTACTTGAGAAGTGATGAAGCCAGAAGATTAAAATAAAAGAGAACAGATCAGGGAGGTTTGCTAGTGTGTCGGGCTTAAGTGACTTATCTCAGCGAACAGTTTGTATTGACAGCAAAATCAGATATTAAGTTTATCTTCGATAATAGAAAGGCTGCTTTATATCTACTGATGGGATATGTCAAACCCGTCGATTGTTGTGATGATCCAGAAGGCGATATTTTTACAATGTCAATTTTACAGGATAGGATAAAAACTGAAAGTTTGTTTATGGCTATTTGAGTTTATTGTAAAAGGAAGATTTTTTGGCATCCAAGATGGTGAAACCATAATTTTGATGCCAAAGGTTTCTATTACCAGCTATTTGTGTGAGAGAGAAATGAGTATGTAACAGATTTTAGGAAAAACAGAAACTTCTATATATCATGTAAGTAAAGTAAGTAAAGTAAGCGTGACGGCACTAGACCCTTAAGGTCCAAACCTGCGGTGCTGATCCCCGTTTTGTGGCTCTTCAGCCAGGAAGTGCAATGGGGGGTTGGGGCCAGTCATCCTGTGCTTTTGCACAGCCTTCCTGCTTACCTTCCCCAGCACTATTCCTTCCTGCTTACTATTTAGAACTGGGTTGACTCTGGCTGAGCTTACAGAGTCACACCACTGACCTCCGTCCCGAATCAACTAACTGACTACGCCAGGGATCAAACCCGTACCCCCTGGACATAGAATTCTCAAACCAGCACGCCAATCACTTAGCGAGGACAGCTAAGCACCGTCCTGGCACTTAGTGCTCCTACATATCATGAAAACTAAATAAAATAGTAGAAACGAGAGGGATTATTCGATTGAATTACCTTGGTGTAGGTTTAAACAATAACTTTCAGAATTTTTTTCCAAAGCCCGTTTATGACTTCAAATCAAGGAGGCACTCTTGTGCCTCTTTAAAGAGGCGACCCACCACAATGTTAAGCGATTTCCGGTCCTAGCGGTCGTAAAGAGACAGCGGTGATCGCATTTTGTAGCCCAAGCTCCAACTAAGAAACGTGCAAAATTTCACCCCCCCCCTCCGACTTTATCTTCATGGGTAAAAGTGGCCCGGATGTTTCGACCCTCCGACAAAAGCCCCCCGTTGACGTTGTCCGATTGGGCTGAAATTTAGAGGTTAAGCTTTTCTTGGGCCCGGGAGCTTATCCTCGAAATTTCAGCTCAATCCGGTCACTCCTTCCCTGTTTTCCAAAAAACAAACAGAGAAACTTAATGTTCATTTTTTTTTTATCAGCCTCTACAGGCCACAGTTGGCAACGGATCCTGGTGAATGAGGACTCATTCGAAGCGGAATTCGACCTGTTAGGGCCTTTTGATATTTTCAGACCGAAAAAATTATCCCCCGAATTTACATTTACGAAAAACCTCGTTTTCTTATTAGAGTCAATGTTAATTTTTCCCACAACAGCCCCCCTTTAACGTTGTCCGATCGGGCTGAAATTTAGAGAATAAGCTTTCCTGGGGCCTGGGAGCTTATCTTCAAAATTCAGCTCAATCTGATCCTTCCTTCTCTATTTTCCAAAAACCAAATATCAAGTTTTGTGGGGGTTTTCTTGCGTCAAAAATAGATGCGAGAGACGAAAATAATATAACAAGTGTCTATGTGGTACAATGGTAGCTGTTCCTGATTGACAGGCGGAATATCCGGGTTCGATTCCTTGTGAGAGAAAATTTTTTACATGCGGAATTTAAACTTTAAAAAAGAAACTCAGTTTCTTTTTCAAATCCAATCTATTAAATCCTTCGGCGCAACAGGCGTCTCCAGAAGAATATCACAGTCGGCCTTCAGCTTACAGGTAAGTCTCCACTGCTTTGATAACATGCCGTATACCCGCATGCTCGAAAAAAAGTTGAAAAAGGAAAATCTTACTGTGCATTTGATTTGAGTATTCAGGAATTAAAAGCCGTAACACAAGAATCTTCAAAAGCGGGGGGTATGGGAGGCGGCAGCCCCCCATCTTTAACTCCTGAAAAGATCAGCTAACAGTTAGTCAAGCAATAATAAGTAATAAACTGTACAAAAACGTGCAGAAATTATTTGAAAAAAACTACGTTTTCTAAAGAGTTCGAACCTTACAGGGATTAGGACAAAACGTACAGGGATTAGGACGTGCAGTTTGGGGGCTGCCGCCCCCCCAATTCCCCGCTTCCGTATATGAAAGGGGCTGTGCCCTCCTTAACGCCTCGCTCTTTACGCTAAAGTTTGACTTTCTTACAACTCTTTTTTTAAACAATAAAAACTTTAGCGTAAAGATCGAGGCGTTGAGGAGGGCACAGCCCCTTTCATATACAGAAGCGGGGGTTTGGGGGGCGGCATCCCCCCAACTGCACCTCCTAATCCCTGTACGTTTTATGGTTCGAACTTGTGACTCAGCCTCTTTAACTCTTTAGAAAACGTAGTTTTTTTCAATTAATCTATTTAGGGCTTATAGAGCGGTATTAAGACTTAAAACGAACATAAATTATTAATATCTATTTATCTATTATTATAATTTATTTAGGCTTATAGAGCGATATTAAAAATTAAAATGAGCATAAATTATATATATCAAATTTATCCTTCGCTATATTAGATGAAACACGGTTGATACAATAGTGAAAGCATTTACCACGGACAATTCTTAGTGATCTCGTTATCTCCGTAAATTTTATACAATACAAAGGGAAGTCACATAAGTGCCATTATGCAGCTATTAGAAGCCCAAAGGTAAAAAAAAATATAACAAGTTGCATCTTCAGCTGACAGATTAAGCGAATCACTGATTATTTGCTTGTAACAAAATTGTTCTTGATCTCCAAAAACGAATAAAAATTTGGATTGAATATTGTTGGATACTAGCATTTCTTAAAATTGATCTGGATGAAGACGTATGGATGATTCTATTTCGCGAGGGATCCAAGTATAGATAAGATCTTTTTAGCCATAATTTCAGACATATAATAGTTTTTTGGTAGTTTTAATGTAACGGGAACCAGCGCTTATTTTCTGACTTTTTAAAAGCTATAAATATGATAAAGTCGCAATGTGACTCCTCTAAGCTAACTTGTGGCTACTACAGTTAACTCTTAAGCAATTGTTGATTATTCCAGAAGATTAAAACAAACTCGGGAGCCAAGAGCGTTCTTCGTCACTGCAGCTTACTTATATTAACATTATAGCTTACTCTTTGCTATTGGCACTGCCAAATACTACTTCTCATTTTGTGTGCGATTAATCGTAATCAATCTGATTAACAGAGGAATAACGAGGATAAGTAATCCTACTTGTTGGGTATCAAATATTTGTCCGCTAAACCACAAGCTAGCGTTAACAGGATGCCCCTTTTTTGATGTTATTAATTGTTTTCTAAATAAAACTATCCTTTTTTAATTTAAATACGGTGTTGATTAAAAAAAAATGAAATAGCTTAACCCTCTTTAAAAAAAGAGAAGAAAAGAAATTAAGAGAAAAAAATCGTGTACATACCCAGCTCTTGGTCACAATTATTAGTTACATGAAAAAGATTACCCCACCTCAAGACCTCGCTCTTTACGCTTAATTTTTATATAGAATTTTAAAAAAACCTTTATTATTCTAATTAAACGGCCCTCGTGTTTCAGGAGTTGTTCTTAAAGAATTCGAACACAAAGCCAAAATTTAGCGCAAAAAGCGAAGTCTTGAGGAGGTGTAATCTTTTTCATACATGAAATGATTTCTGTTTGTTTTAAGTTTTGATATCGCTCCTTACTTTAAGTTGAAAAAAAATTGTATTTTTATTTCATTTCTGATCATTTTTAAATAATACCCGGAAATCCGGCTCCCCCTCCATGGAAAATTCCTTCCCCCACGGAAAATCCCTGCATGGAAAGTTCTTTCCATATAACACCCCCCCCCCTCGCAATTGAAATTCCCCCTGACAATTCCATTCTAGCTCAAAATTCTACCCGGAAAGTTTCTTGTGGACGATTCCGGTGAATTTTTTTCTTAGCTCACATTCATCTGAAAAATATTTAAATTTCTCATTGTTTTTAAAATAATGTGGGAAATCCCCTCCTCTGTAGAGACGTTTTCTACAAATAGCCCCTCCACCGCCCCTCAGTAGAAATTTGCTCCCACAGAAATTTCTCCCTGGAAAATTTATCCCGTGGGAAACTCCTCTATGGAGAATTTCTCCCGTGGAAATTCCCCCCTATTGAAAGATGCTCTAGACAATAGTAGAAGGGCCTTATTGACTCCGAGCGGGAGTCCATATATGGCCATAGAGTCATTAGGGAGAACACGTGGTTAATGGGGTCAATGACCTAAATTTCCAAGGTCGATGTTGTTGTTGTTGTAAGTGCACGCTCGAGGTGAATGTCAAGGTCGATGTTGTTGTTGTTTTGGGCACGCGATAGAGTCATTAGGGAGAACACGTGGTTAATTGGGTCAATGATGTTGTTGTTGATTTGAGCACACGATAGAGTCAATAGGGAGAACACGTGATTAATGGGGTCAATGTTATTTTTGTTGTATTGTGCACGCGATAGAGTCATTAGGGAGAACACGTGGTTAATGGGGTCAATGTTGTTGTTGTTGTTTTGAGCACGCGATAGAGTCCCTAGGGAGAACACGTGGTAAAGTCAGTCGTGACGGGGCACCAAATATGTGCATGGAATCACCAGGGAGAATGATTGCGTAATCAAAGTGTGTCAATGACCTCTTTTTTCCATGGTCGATTGGATTTCTGAGAAATTGATTACATAATCAGTAGAACCCTATCAGAAGGTCATGACGGGAGTCCATACATGGGCAAAGAATGACGTAATCGACTAGGACAGTTGGATATCTGATAAATTGATTAAATAATCGGTAGAACCATATCAGGAGGTCGTGACGGGGCACCAAATATGGGCATAGAGTCCCTAGGGAGAACACGTGGTAATGTCAGTCGTGACGGGGCACCAAATATGGACATGGAATCCCCAGGGAGAATGATTGCGTAATCAAAGTGTGTCAATGACCTCTTTTTTCCAAGGTCGATTGGATTTCTGAGAAATTGATTACATAATCAGTAGAACCCTATCAGAAGGTGACGGGAGTCCATACATGGGCATAGAATGATGTAATCGACTAGGACAGTTGGATATCTGATAAATTGATTAAATAATCGATAGAACCATATCAGGAGGTCGTGACGGGGCACCAAATATGGGCATAGAGTCCCTAGGGAGAACACGTGGTAATGTCAGTCGTGACGGGGCACCAAATATGGGCATGGAATCCCCAGGGAGAATGACTGCGTAATCAAAGTGTGTCAATGACCTCTTTTTTCCAAGGTCGATTGGATTTCTGAGAAATTGATTACATAATCAGTAGAACCCTATCAGAAGGTCATGACGGGAGTCCATACATGGGCATAGAATGACGTAATCGACTAAGACATTTGTATATCTGATAAATTGATTAAATAATCGGTAGAACCATATCAGGAGATCGTGACGGGGGTCCATATATGGACATAGAATGACATAATCGACTAGGAAAATGGATTTCGGAGAAATTGATTACATAATCAGTAGAACCCTATCAGAAGGTCATGACGGGAGTCCATACATGGGCATTGAATGACATAATCGACTAGGACAGTTGGAATATTTCAGTAGTGTTTTGTTGCGGCTTACCTTGTCACAGTTACATTCTCTTGATTTTTCAAAGATCATTTTGAATTTCATTCATTGAAATGCAAGAGTTGGAATATTTCAGTAGTGTTATGTCGTGGTTTACTTTGTCACAGTTACATTCTCTTGATTTTTCAAAGTTCATTTGAATTTCTTTCCGTCAAATGCAAGGGTTGGAATATTTCAGTAGTGTTTTGTTGCGGCTTACCTAGTCACAGTTACATTCTCTTTATTTTTCAAAGTTCATTTTGAATTTCTTTCTTTGAAATGCAAGAGTTGGATTATTTCACTAGTTTTTTGTCGTGGTTTACATTGTCACAGTTACATTCTCTTGATGTTTCAAAGTTCATTTTGAATTTCTTTCGTTG
Organism: Artemia sp. Qi Xiang Cuo; assembly: GCF_049724085.1. Classification (NCBI taxonomy): domain Eukaryota; kingdom Metazoa; phylum Arthropoda; class Branchiopoda; order Anostraca; family Artemiidae; genus Artemia; species Artemia sp. Qi Xiang Cuo. The sequence goes on along the minus strand of NC_142803.1, from coordinate 37,357,163 downwards.
AAATGCAAGAGTTGGATTATTTCAGTAGTGTTTTGTTGTGGTTTACCGTGTTACAGTTACATTTTCTTGATTTTTCAAAGTTCATTTTGAATTTCGTTCATTTAAATGCAAGAGTTGGAATACTTCAGTAGTGTTTTGTTGTGACTTACTTTGTCACAGTTACATTCTCTTGATTTTTCAAAGTTCATTTTGAATTTCTTTCGTTGAAATGCAAGAGTTGGAATATTTCAGTAGTGTTTTGTCGTGGTTTACTTTGTCACAGTTACATTCTCTTGATTTTTCAAAGTTCATTTTGAATTTCTTTCATTGAAATGCAAGAGTTAGAATATTTCAGTAGTGTTTTGTCGTGGTTTACCTTATCACAGTTACATTCTCTTGATTTTTCAAAGTTCATTTTGAATTTCATTCATTGAAATGCAAGAGTTGGAATATTTCAGTAGTGTTATGTCGTGGTTTACTTTGTCACAGTTACATTCCCTTGATTTTTCAAAGTTCATTTTGAATTTCTTTCGTTGAAATGCAAGAGTTGGATTATTTCACTAGTGTTTTGTGATGGTTTACCGTGTCACAGTTACATTGTCTTGATTTTTCAAAGTTCATTTTGAATTTCTTTCATTTAAATACAAGAGTTGGAATATTTCAGTAGTGTTTTGTTGTGGTTTACCGTTTGACAGTTACATATTCTTGATTTTTCAAAGTTCATTTTGAATTTCTTTCGTTGAAATTTATGAGTTGGAATATTTAAATTGTGTTTTGTTGTGGCTTACTTTGTCACAGTTACATTCTCTTGATTTTTCAAAGTTCATTTTGAATTTCATTCATTTAAATGCAAGAGTTGGAATATTTCAGTAGTGTTATGTCGTGGTTTACTTTGTCACAGTTACATTCTCTTGATTTTTCAAAGTTCATTTGAATTTCTTTCCTTGAAATGCAAGGCTTGGAATATTTCAGTAGTGTTTTGTTGTGGCTTACTTTGTCACAGTTACATTCTCTTGATTTTACAAAGTTCATTTTGAATTTCTTTCGTTGAAATGCAAGAGTTGAATTATTTCAGTAGTGTTTTGTCGTGGTTTACTTTGTCACAGTTACATTCTCTTGATTTTTCAAAGTTCATTTTGAATTTCTTTCACTGAAATGCAAGAGTTGGATTATTTCAGTAGGGTTTTGTTGTGGTTTACCGTGTCACAGTTCCATTTTCTTGATTTTTCAAAGTTCATTTTGAATTTCTTTCATTTAAATGCAAGAGTTGGAATATTTCAATAGTGTTTTAATGTGGTTTACCTTGTCACAGTTACATTCTCTCGATTTTTCAAAGTTCATTTGAATTTCTTTCGTTGAAATGCAAGAGTTGGAATATTTCAGTAGTTTTTTGTCGTGGTTTACTTTGTCACAGTTACATTCTCTTGATTTTTCAAAGTTTATTTTGAATTTCTTTCATTGAAATGCAAGAGTTGGAATATTTCAGTAGGGTTTTGTCGTGGTTTACCTTATCACACTTACATTCTCTTGATTTTTCAAAGTTCAATTTGAATTTCTTTCATTGAAATGCAAGAGTTGGAATATTTCAGTAGTGTTATGTCGTGGTTTACTTTGTCACAGTTACATTCCCTTGATTTTTCAAAGTTCATTTTGAATTTCTTTCGTTGAAATGCAAGAGTTGGATTATTTCAGTAGTGTTTTGTTGTAGTTTACCTTGTCACAGTTACATTCTCTTGATTTTTCAAAGTTCATTTTGAATTTCTTTCGTTTAAATGCAAGAGTTGAATTATTTCAGTAGTGTTTTGTCGTGGTTTACCGTGTCAGAGTTACATTATCTTTATTTTTCATAGATCATTTTGGATTTCTTTCGTTGAAATGCATGAGTTGGAATATTTCAGTAGTGTTTTGTTGTGGCTTACTTTGTCACAGTTACATTTTCTTGATTTTTCAAAGTTCATTTTGAATTTCGTTCATTTAAATGCAAGAGTTGGATTATTTCAGTAGTGTTTTGTCGTGGTTTACCGTATCACAGTTACATTCTCTTGATTTTTCAAAGTTCATTTTGAATTTCGTTCATTTAAATGCAAGAGTTGGAATATTTCAGTAGTGTTTCGTCGTGGTTTACTTTGTCACAGTTACATTCTCTTGATTTTTCATAGTTCATTTTGAATTTCTTTCATTGAAATGCAAGAGTTGGAATATTTCAGTAGTGTTTTGTTGTGGCTTACTTTGTCACAGTTACATTCTCTTGATTTTTCAAAGTTCATTTTGAATTTTTTTCGTTGAAATGCAAGAGTTGGAATATTTCAGTAGTGTTTTGTCGTGGTTTACTTTGTCACAGTTACATTCTCTTGATTTTTCAAAGTTCATTTTGAATTTCTTTCATTGAAATGCAAGAGTTGGAATATTTCAGTAGGGTTTTGTTGTGGTTTACCTTGTCACAGTTACATTCTCTCGATTTTTCAAAGTTCATTTTTAATTTATTTCATTGAAATTAAATAGTTTGAATATTTCAATAGTGTTTTGTTTTGGTTTAACTTGTCACAGTTACATTCTCTAGATTTTTCAAAGTTCATTTTGAATTTCTTTCGTTGAAATGCAAGAGTTGGATTATTTCACTAGTGTGTTGTCGTGGTTTACCATTTCACAGTTACATTCTCTTGATTTTTCAAAGTTCATTTTGAATTTCTTTCATTGAAATGCAAGAGTTGGAATATTTCACTAGTGGTTTGTTGTGACTTACCTTGTCACAGTTACATTCTCTTGATTTTTCAAAGTTCATTTTGAATTTCATTCGTTGAAATGCAAGAGTTGGAATATTTCAGTAGTGTTATGTATTGGTTTACTTTGTCACAGTTACATTCTTTTGTTTTTTCAAAGTTCATTTTTAATTTATTTCATTGAAATGCAAGGGTTGGAATATTTCAGTAGTGTTTTGTTGCGGCTTACCTAATCACAGTTACATTCTCTTGATTTTTCAAAGTTCATTTTGAATTTCATTCGTTAAAATGCAAGAGTTGGAATATTTCAGTAGCGTTTTGTTGTGGTTTACCTGGTCACTGTTAAATTCGCTTGATTTTTCAAAGTTCATTTTGGATTTATTTCATTGAAATGTAAGAGTTGGAATATTTCTGAAGCATTTTGTCGTGGTTTACCTTGTCACTGTTACATTCTCTTGATTTTTCAAATTCATTTTCGATTTCTTTCATTTAAATGCAAGAGTTGGAATATTTCAGTAGTGTTTTGTTGAGGTTTACCTTGTCACAGTTTAATTCTCTTGATTTTTCAAAGTTCATTTTGAATTTCTTTCATTGAAATGCAAGAGTTGGAATATTTCAATAGTGTTTTTTCGTGGTTTACCTTGTCACAGTTACATTCTCTTAATTTTTCAAAGTTCGTATTGTATTTATTTCATTGAAATGCAAGAGTTGGAATATTTCAGTAGTGTTTTGTCGTGGTATACCTTGTCACAGTTACAATCTCTTGATTTTTCAAAGTTCATTTTCAATTTCTTTCATTGAAATGCAAGAGTTGGAATATTTCAGTAGTGTTTTGTTGTGCTTTACCTTGTCACAGTTACATTCTCTTAATTTTTTAAAGTTCATTTTGAATTTCTATCGGTGAAATGCAAGAGTTGGATTTTTTCAGTAGTGTTTTGTCGTGGTTTACCTTGTCATAGTTACTTTTTCTTAATTTTTCAAAGTCCATTTTGTGTTTCCATCGTTGAAATGTAAGAGTTTGCATATTTCAGTAGTGTTTTGTCGTGGTCTACCTTGTCAGAGTTACACTTTCATCATTCTTTAAAGTTCATTTTGAATTTCTTTCATTTAAATGCTAGAGTTGGAATATTTCAGTAGTGTTTTGTTGTGGTTTACCTTGTCACACTTACAAAATCCGAACGTTACAAAAAACAAACAAAATCCAAAATGAACTTTTAAAAATTAAGAGAATGTAACTTTGAAAAAGTAAACCATGACAAAACACTACTGAAATAGTCCAACTCTTGCATTTCAATGAAAGAAATCCAAAATGATCTTTGAAAAATCAAGAGAATGTAAGTGTGGTAAGGTAAACCATGAGAAAACACTACTGAAATATTTTAACTCTTTCATTTCAATGAAAGAAATCCAAAAGTAACTTTTAAAAATCAAGAGAATGTAACTATGACAAGGTAAACCATAACCAAACACTACTGAAATATTCCAACTCTTGCATTTCAATGAAATAAATTCAAATGAACTTTGAAAAATTAAGAAAATGTAACTTTAACAAGGTAAACCACGACAAAACACTACTGTAATAATCCATCTCTTGCATTTCAATGAAAGAAATTCAAAATGAACTTTGAAAAATCAATAGAATGTAACTGTGACAAGGTACACCATGACAAAAAACTACTCAAATATTCCAACTCTTGCATTTCAATGAAAGAAATTCAAAATGAACTTTGAAAAATCAAGAGAATGTAACTTTGACAAGGTAAACCATAACCAAACACTACTGAAATATTTCAACTCTTGCATTTCAACGAAAGAAATTCAAAATGAACTTTGAAAAATCAAGAGAATGTAACTTTGACAAGGTAAACCACTACAAAACACTATTGAAATATTCCAACTCTTGCTTTTCAACGAAAGAAATTCAAAAGGAACATTGAAAAATTAAGAGAATGTAACTGTGACAAGGTAAACCATGACAAAACTCTACTGAAATATTCCAACTCTTGCATTTCAACGAAAGAAATCCAAAATGAACTTTGAAAAATCAAGAAGATATAATTGTTACAAGGTAAACCACGACAAAACACTACTGAAATAATTCAACCCTTGCATTTCAACGAAAGAAATACAGAATGAGCTTTGAAAAATCAAAAGAATGTAACTGTGACAAGGTAAACCACTACAAAACACTACTTAAATATTACAACTCTTGAATTTCAATGAAAGAAATCTAAAATGAACTTTTAAAAATCAAGATAATGTAACTGTGACTAGGTAAACCACGACAAAATACTACTGAAATGTTCCAACTCTTGCATTTCAATGAAAGAAATTCAAAATGAACTTTGAAAAATCAAGAGAATGTAACTGTGACAAGGTAAGCCGCAACAAAACACTACTGAAATATTCCAACTCTTGCATTTCAAGGAAAGAAATTCAAATGAACTATGAAAAATCATGAGAATGTAACTGTGACAAAGTAAACCACGATATAACACTACTGAAATATTCCAACTCTTGCATTTCAACGAATGAAATTCAAAATGAACTTTGAAAAATCAAGAGAATGTAACTGTGACATGGTAAACCACGACAAAACACTACTGAAATATTCCAAATCTTGCATTTCACTGAAAGAAATTCAAAATGAACTTTGAAAAATCAAGAGAATATAACTGTGACAAGGTAAACCACGACAAAACGCTTCTGAAATATTCCAACTCTTAAATTTCAACTAAAGAAATTCAAAATGAACTTTGAAAAATCAAGCGAATGTAACTGCGACAAGGTAAACAACGACAAAACACTACTGAAATATTCCAACTCTTGCATTTTAATGAAAGAAAAGCGAAATGAACTTTGGAAAATCAAGAAAATGTAACTGTGACAAGGTAAACCACAACAAAACACTACTGAAATATTCCAACTCTTGATTTTCAATGCAATAAATTCAAAATGAACTTTTAAAAAAAGAGAATGTAACGGTGACAAGATAAACCACGACAAGACACTATTGAAATATTCTAACTTTTGCATTTCAATAAAACAAATCCAAAATGAACCTTGAAAAATTATGAGAATCTAAATGTGACAAGGTAAACCACGATAAAACACTACTGAAATATTCCAACTCTTGCATTTCACCGATAGAAATTCAAAATGAACTTTAAAAAATTAAGAGAATGTAACTGTGACAAGGTAAAGCACAACAAAACACTACTGAAATATTCCAACTCTTGCATTTCAATGAAAGAAATCGAAAATGAACTTTGAAAAATCATGAGATTGTAACTGTGACAAGTTATACCACGACAAAACACTACTGAAATATTCCAACTCTTGCATTTCAATGAAAGAAATCCAATACGAACTTTTAAAAATTAAGAGAATGTAACTGTGACAAGGTAAACCACGAAAAAACAGTATTGAAATATTCCAACTCTTACATTTCAATGAAAGAAATTCAAAATGAACTTTGAAAAATCAAGAGAATTTAACTGTGACAAGGTAAACCTCAACAAAACACTACTGAAATATTCCAACTCTTGCATTTAAATGAAAGAAATCGAAAATGAATTTGAAAAATCAAGAGAATGTAACAGTGACAAGGTAAACCACGACAAAATGCTTCAGAAATATTCCATCTCTTACATTTCAATGAAATAAATCCAAAATGAACTTTGAAAAATCAAGCGAATTTAACAGTGACCAGGTAAACCACAACGAAACGCTACTGAAATATTCCAACTCTTGCATTTCAACGAATGAAATTCAAAATGAACTTTGAAAAATCAAGAGAATGTAACTGTGATTAGGTAAGCCGCAACAAAACATTACTGAAATATTCCAACCCTTGCATTTCAATGAAATAAATTAAAAATGAACATGTCACAGTTACATTTTCTTGATTTTCCAAAGTTCATTTCGCTTTTCTTACATTAAAATGCAAGAGTTGGAATATTTCAGTAGTGTTTTGTCGTTGTTTACCTTGTCGCAGTTACATTCGCTTGATTTTTCAAAGTTCATTTTGAATTTCTTTAGTTGAAATTTAAGAGTTGGAATATTTCAGAAGCGTTTTGTCGTGGTTTACCTTGTCACAGTTATATTCTCTTGATTTTTCAAAGTTCATTTTAAATTTCTTTCAGTGAAATGCAAGAGTTGGAATATTTCAGTAGTGTTTTGTCGTGGTTTACCATGTCACAGTTACATTCTCTTGATTTTTCAAAGTTCATTTTGAATTTCATTCGTTGAAATGCAAGAGTTGGAATATTTCAGTAGTGTTATATCGTGGTTTACTTTGTCACAGTTACATTCTCATGATTTTTCATAGTTCATTTGAATTTCTTTCCTTGAAATGCAAGGGTTGGAATATTTCAGTAGTGTTTTGTTGCTGCTTATCTTGTCACAGTTACATTCTCTTGATTTTTCAAAGTTCATTTTGAATTTCTTTCATTGAAATGCAAGAGTTTGAATATTTCAGTAGTGTTTTGTCGTGATTTACCTTGTCACACTTACATTTTCTTGATTTTTCAAAGTTCATTTTAGATTTCTTTCATTGAAATGCAAGAGTTGTTATATTTCAGTAGTGTTTTGTCATGGTTTACCTTGTCACAGTTACATTCTCTTGATTTTTCAAAGTTCATTATGGATTTCTCTCGTTGAAATGCAAGAGTTGAATTATTTCAGTAGTGTTTTGTCATGGTTTACCGTGTCAGAGTTACATTCTCTTGATTTTTCAAAGTTCATTTTGGATTTCTTTCGTTGAAATGCAAGAGTTGGAATATTTCAGTAGAGTTTTGTCATAGTTTACCATGTCACAGTTACATTCTCTTAATTTTTCAATGTTCCTTTTGAATTTCTTTCGTTGAAAAGCAATAGTTGGAATATTTCAATAGTGTTTTGTAGTGGTTTACCTTGTCAAAGTTACATTCTCTTGATTTTTCAAAGTTCTTTTTGAATTTCTTTCGTTGAAATGCAAGAGTTGAAATATTTCAGTAGTGTTTGGTTATGGTTTACCTTGTCAAAGTTAAATTTTCTTGATTTTTCAAAGTTCATTTTGAATTTCTTTCATTGAAATGCAAGAGTTGGAATATTTGAGTAGTTTTTTGTCATGGTGTACCTTGTCACAGTTACATTCTATTGATTTTTCAAAGTTCATTTTGAATTTCTTTCATTGAAATGCAAGAGATGGATTATTACAGTAGTGTTTTGTCGTGGTTTACCTTGTCAAAGTTACATTTTCTTAATTTTTCAAAGTTCATTTGAATTTCTTTAATTGAAATGCAAGAGTTGGAATATTTCAGTAGTGTTTGGTTATGGTTTACCTTGTCATAGTTACATTCTCTTGATTTTTCAAAGTTACTTTTGGATTTCTTTCATTGAAATGCAAGAGTTAAAATATTTCAGTAGTGTTTTCTCGTGGTTTACCTTACCACACTTACATTATCTTGATTTTTCAAAGGTCATTTTGGATTTACTTCGTTGAAATGCAAGATTTGAAATATTTCAGTAGTGTTTTGTCATGGTTTACTTTTTCAAAGTTACATTCTCTTAATTTTTCAAAGTTCATTTTGGATTTTGTTTGTTTTTTGTAACGTTCGGATTTTGTAAGTGTGACAAGGTAAACCACAACAAAACACTACTGAAATATTCCAACTCTAGAATTTAAATGAAAGAAATACAAAATGAACTTTAAAAAATCATGACAATGTAACTGCGACAATGTAAACCACGACAAAACACTACTGAAATATGTCAACTCTTGCATTTCAATGAAAGAAATTCAAAATTAACTTTGAAAAATCAAGAAAATGTAACTTTGACACGGTAAACCACGACAAAACACTACTCAAAAAATCCAACTCTTGCATTTCACCGATAGAAATTCAAAATGAACTTTAAAAAATTAAGAGAATGTAACTGTGACAAGGTAAAGCACAACAAAACACTACTGAAATATTCCAACTCTTGCATTTCAATGAAAGAAATCGAAAATGAACTTTGAAAAATCATGAGATTGTAACTGTGACAAGGTATACCACGACAAAACACTACTGAAATATTCCAACTCTTGCATTTCAATGAAAGAAATCCAATACCAACTTTGAAAAATTAAGAGAATGTAACTGTGACAAGGTAAACCCCGAAAAAACACTATTGAAATATTCCAACTCTTACATTTCAATGAAAGAAATTCAAAATGAACTTTGAAAAATCAAGTAAACTGTGACAAGGTAAACCTCAACAAAACACTACTGAAATATTCCAACTCTTGCATTTAAATGAAAGAAATCGAAAATGAATTTGAAAAATCAAGAGAATGTAACAGTGACAAGGTAAACCACGACAAAACGCTTCAGAAATATTCCATCTCTTACATTTCAATGAAATAAATCCAAAATGAACTTTGAAAAATCAAGCGAATTTAACAGTGACCAGGTAAACCACAACAAAACGCTACTGAAATATTCCAACTCTTGCATTTTAACGAATGAAATTCAAAATGAACTTTGAAAAATCAAGAGAATGTAACTGTGATTAGGTAAGCCGCAACAAAACATTACTGAAATATTCCAACCCTTGCATATCAATGAAATAAATTAAAAATGAACTTTGAAAAAACAAAAGAATGTAACTGTGACAAAGTAAACCATTACATAACACTACTGAAATATTCCAACTCTTGCATTTCAACGAAAGAAATTCAAAATGAACTTTGAAAAATCAAGAGAATGTAACTGTGACATGGTAAGTCACAACAAACCACTAGTGAAATATTCCAACTCTTGCATTTCAATGAAAGAAATTCAAAATGAACTTTGAAAAATCAAGAGAATGTAACTGTGAAATGGTAAACCACGACAAACCACTAGTGAAATAATCCAACTCTTGCATTTCAAAGAAATAAATTCAAAATGAACTTTGAAAAATCGAGAGAATGTAACTTTGACAAGGTAAACCACAACAAAACACTAGTGAAATATTCAAACTCTTGCATTTCAATGAACGAAATTCAAAATGAACTTTGAAAAATCGAGAGAATGTAACTGTGACAAGGTAAACCACAACAAAACCCTACTGAAATATTCCAACTCTTGCATTTCAAAGAAAGAAATTCAAAATGAAATTTGAAAAATCAAGAGAATGTAACTGTGACAAAGTAAACCACAACAAAACACTACTGAAATAATCCAACTCTTGCATTTCAATGAAATAAATTCAAAATGAACTTTGAAAAATCAAGAGAATGTAACTGTGACAAGGTAAGCCACAACAAAACACTACTGAAATATTCCAACTCTTGCATTTCAACGAATGAAATTCAAAATGAACTATGAAAAATCAAGAGAATGTAACTGTGACAAAGTAAGCCACAACAAAACACTACTGAAATATTCCAACTCTTGCATTTAAATGAACGAAATTCAAAATGAACTTTGAAAAATCAAGAGAATGTAACTGTGACAAAGTAAGCCGCCACAAAACACTATTTAAATATTCCAACTCATACATTTAAATGAAAGAAATTCTAAATGAAATTTGAAAAATCCAGAATATGTAACTGTGACACGCTAAACCACTACAAAACACTACTGAAATATTCAAACTCTTGCATTTCAACGATAGAAATTCAAAATGAACTTTGAAAAATCAAGAGAATGTAACTGTGACACGGTAAACCACAACAAAACACTATTGAAATAATCCAACTCTTGCATTTCAACGAAAGAAATTCAAAATGAACTTTGAAAAATCAAGGGAATGTAACTGTGACAAAGTAAACCACGACATAACACTACTGAAATATTCCAACTCTTGCATTTCAATGAAAGAAATTCAAATTGAACTTTGAAAAATCAAGAGAATGTAAGTGTGATAAGGTAAACCACGACAAAACACTACTGAAATATTCTAACTCTTGCATTTCAATGAAAGAAATTCAAAATAAACTTTGAAAAATCAAGAGAATGTAACTGTGACAAAGTAAACCACGACAAAACACTACTGAAATATTTCGACTCTTGCATTTCAACGAAAGAAATTCAAAATGAACTATGAAAAATCGAGTGAATGTAACAGTGATAAGGCAAACCACATCAAAACACTATTGAAATATTCCAACTCTTGCATTTAAATGAACGAAATTCAAAATGAACTTTGAAAAATCAAGAAAATGTAACTGTGACACGTTAAACCACAACAAAACCCTACTGAAATAATCTAACTCTTGCATTTCAGTGAAAGAAATTCAAAATGAACTTTGAAAAATCAAGAGAATGTAACTGTGACAAAGTAAACCACGACAAAACACTACTGAAATAATCCAACTCTTGCATTTCAACGAAAGAAATTCAAAATGAACTTTGAAAAATCAAGAGAATGTAACTGTGACAAAGTAAGCCACAACAAAACACTACTGAAATATTCCAACCCTTGCATTTCACGGAAAGAAATTCAAATGAACTTTGAAAAATCAAGAGAATGTAACTGTGACAAAGTAAACCAAGACATAACACTACTGAAATATTCCAACTCTTGCATTTAAAAGAATGAAATTCAAAATGAACTTTGAAAAATCAAGAGAATGTAACTGTGACAAAGTAAGCCACAACAAAACACTACTGAAATATTCCAACTCTTGCATTTCAACGAAAGAAATTCAAAATGAACTTTGAAAAATCAAGAATATGTAACTGTGACACGGTAAACCACAACAAAACACTACTGAAATATTCCAACTCTTGCATTTAAATGAACGAAATTCAAAATGAACTTTGAAAAATCAAGAAAATGTAACTGTGACACGGTAAACCATAACAAACCACTAGTGAAATAATCAAACTCTTGCATTTCAACGAAAGAAATTCAAAATGAACTTTGAAAAATCAAGGGAATGTAACTGTGACAAAGTAAACCACGACATAACACTACTGAAATATTCCAACTCTTGCATTTCAATGAATGAAATTCAAAATGAACTTTGAAAAATCAAGAGAATGTAACTGTGATAAGGTAAACCACGACAAAACACTACTGAAATAATCTAACTCTTGCATTTCAATGAAAGAAATTCAAAATGAACTTTGAAAAATCAAGAGAATGTAACTGTGACAAGGTAAACCACGACAATACACTACTGAAATATTCCAACTCTTGCATTTCAGCGAAAGAAATTCAAAATGAACTTTGAAAAATCAAGAGAATGTAACTGTGACAAAGTAAGTCACAACAAAACACTACTGAAATATTCCAACTCTTGCATTTAAATGAACGAAATTCAAAATAAACTTTGAAAAATCAAGAAAATGTAACTGTGACACGGTAAAACACAACAAAACACTACTGAAATAATCCAAGTCTTGCATTTCAGCGAAAGAAATTCAAAATGAACTTTGAAAAATCAAGAGAATGTATCTGTGACAAAGTAAAACACGACAAAACACTAGTGAAATAATCCAACTCTTGCATTTCAACGAAAGAAATTCAAAATGAACTTTGAAAAATCAAGAGAATGTAACTGTGACTAGGTAAGCCGCAACAAAACACTACTGAAATATTCCAACCCTTGCATTTCAAGGAAAGAAATTCAAATGAACTTTGAAAAATCAAGAGAATGTAACTGTGACAAAGTAAACCACGACATAACACTACTGAAATATTCCAACTCTTGCATTTCAATGAATGAAATTCAAAATGATCTTTGAAAAAGCAAGAGAATGTAACTGTGACAAGGTAAGCCGCAACAAAACACTACTGAAATATTCCAACTGTCCTAGTCGATTATGTCATTCAATGCCCATGTATGGACTCCCGTCATGACCTTCTGATAGGGTTCTACTGATTATGTAATCAATTTCTCCGAAATCCATTTTCCTAGTCAATTACTTCATTCTATGTCCATATATGGACCCCCGTCACGATCTCCTGATATGGTTCTACCGATTATTTAATCAATTTATAAGAAATCCAACTGTCTTAGTCGATTACGTCATTCTATGCCCATGTATGGACTCCCGTCATGACCTTCTGATAGGGTTCTACTGATTATGTAATCAATTTCTCAGAAATCCAATCGACCTTGGAAAAAGAGGTCATTGACACACTTTGATTACGCAGTCATTCTCCCTGGGGATTCCACGCCCATATTTGATGCCCCGTCACGACTGACATTACCACGTGTTCTCCCTAGGGACTCTATGCCCATATTTGGTGCCCCGTCACGACCTCCTGATATGGTTCTACCGATTATTTAATCAATTTATCAGATATCCAACTGTCCTAGTCGATTACGTCATTCTATGCCCATGTATGGACTCCCGTCATGACCTTCTGATAGGGTTCTACTGATTATGTAATCAATTTCTCCGAAATCCATTTTCCTAGTCGATTACGTCATTCTATGTCCATATATGGACCCCCGTCACGACCTCCGGATATGGTTCTACCGATTAATTAATCAATTTATCAGATATCCAACTGTCCTAGTCGATTACGTCATTCTATGCCCATGTATGGACTCCCATCATGACCTTCTGATAGGGTTCTACTGATTATGTAATCAATTTATCACAAATCCAATCGACCTTGGAAAAAGAGGTCATTGACACACTTTGATTACGCAGTCATTCTCCCTGGGGATTCCACGCCCATATTTGGTGCCCCTTCACGACTGACATTACCACGTGGTCTCCCTAGGGAATCTATGCCCATATTTGGTGCCCCGTCACGACCTCCTGATATGGTTCTACCGATTATTTAATCAATTTATCAGATATCCAACTGTCCTAGTCGATTACGTCATTCTATGCCCATGTATGGACTCCCGTCATGACCTTCTGATAGGGTTCTACTGATTATGTAATCAATTTCTCAGAAATCCAATCGACCTTGGAAAAAAGAGGTCATTGACACACTTTGATTACGCAATCATTCTCCCTGGGGATTCCATGTCCATATTTGGTGCCCCGTCACGACTGACATTACCACGTGTTCTCCCTAGGGACTCTAAGCCCATATTTGGTGCCCAGTCACGACCTCCTGATATGGTTCTGCCGATTATTTAATCAATTTATCAGATATCCAACTGTCCTAGTCGATTACGTCATTCTATGCCCATGTATGGACTCCCGTCATGACCTTCTGATAGGGTTATACTGATTATGTAATCAATTTCTCAGAAATCCAATCAACCTTGGAAAAAAGAGGTCATTGACACACTTTGATTATGCAATCATTCTCCCTGGGGATTCCATGCACATATTTGGTGCCCCGTCACGACTGACATTACCACGTGTTCTCCCTAGGGACTCTATGCCCATATTTGGTGCCCCTACACGACCTCCTGATATGGTTCTACTGATTATTTAATCAAATTATCAGATATCCACCTGTCTGAGTCAATTACGTCAGTATATGGCCATGTATGGACTCCCATCCTGACCTTCTGATAGGGTTCTACTGATTATGTAACCAATGTCTCAGATATACAATTGACCATGGAAAAAAGAGGTCATTGACACACTTTGATTACGCAATCATTCTCCCTGGGGATTCCATGCCCATATTTGGTGCCCCGTCACGACTGACATTACCACGTGTTCTCCCTAGGGACTCTATCGCGTGCTCAAAACAACAACACTGACCCCATTAACCACGTGTTCTCCCTAATGACTCTATCGCGTGCCCAAAACAACAACAATAACATTGACCCCATTAATCACGTGTTCTCCCTAATGACTCTATCGCGTGCTCAAATCAACAACAACAACATTGAACCCATTCACCACGTGTTCTCCCTAATGACTCTATCGCGTGCACTTACAACAACAACAACATCGACCTTGACATTCGCCTCGAGCGTGCACTTACAACAACAACAACATCGACCTTGGAAATTTAGGTCATTGACCCCATTAACCACGTGTTCTCCCTAATGACTCTATGGCCATATATGGACTCCCGCTCGGAGTCAATAAGGCCCTTCTACTGACAATTCCAACCTGTTAAAAATTTCCCGCGGACAATTCCCCATAACATCTGCGCATGTAAAATTGAGTTGGCAATGAGAAAGTAAGACAAATAAAAATAATGTCATATAGGACTTCTGGCAAATTCCCCGAGTGTAAAACTCCCCCTGGGGAGTTCATCCCCCGGGAGATTCCCTCACCACGGAAAATTCTCCCCGTGGTAAATCCCCATGGTGGAAATCACCCCCCCCCCCAAAAAAAAAGTCGGTATACTTCCCAATAACAAATGCTATACTTTAACAATGGGCCAACTTAATGACTTACAGACCTTTCCCCGGGGGCTGTGGGGGTCATGTTATTTCCAGAGGCCTATTTACTGGGCTTTCGGAGGGGGGCTAGTTGCCCTCCAATCTTTTTGATCACTTAAATAGGGCACTAGAACTTTTAATTTCCGTTAGAATGAGTCCCTTCCCGATAATCTAGGACTATTGGCTCAATGCGATCACCCCTGGGGAAAACAATCAAACAGACACACATCCGTGATCTTTCTACTGGCGGAAAATACAAAATTCTATATTTTTGCAGACGTGAATTTCTACAATAGGGTTCTCGGATACGTTGACTTTGATGGCGTGATTTTTGTTAAGATTTCTTAACTTTTAAGGGGTATTCCCCCCCTTTTCGAAATTCAAGCAAAGTTTCTCAGGCTCTTTGCTTTTGACGGGTTACACTAAACTTGATGAATTTTGCATATTTAGAATCAGCATAATAAGCCAAATATTTTGGTATGTCTGTTAATATCAAAATTCCGTATTTTAAGGTTTTGGTTGCTATTGAGCCGTGTCGCTCCTTACTTACAGTTTGCTACCACGAACTGTTTGGCAACCTTTCCTACCAACAATTCATTTCATTTACCGGCACATTCAAAACCTCTGTTTCCCTCCAACAGCGAAAAATTGACTTTTTTTCTTTTTCTACGGGGAGCTTGAGAGTAAATCAATTTCAGTTTAACTACAATCCAAAAACCATACAACCGGAGACAAATTATTCTAATATCTCTACGAAAATCACACACATTACCTGGCTTTTTTATAGATTCAGGCAAAATATTCCAAAAATCTAGTGCAGTATAACCTATTGAAAATAAGATCCAGTACTAGCAACTTGAAGTGTCCTTGCATCATTAGAATATCGCGTAACTTAATTGTGTACTCCATCACCAGAAATAAATAAATTTATGAAATACTTAAGAACTAACTTGGAAAGATACTTATACATGAATAATGCATGGTAAAATTTTCCTAGACTTGATAGAGGGATACTATTTAACTGTACATATTGAGGTCGAACTGTTGCGCTATTACTATTTCCAGTCATCGCTCACAGTGCATTCTGCATCACGCGTAATCGCTTCGAATAAACTGAAAACGTTTTAGACCAGCGTTCGCCAACATGTGGTCCATGGACCACTGGTGGTTCATGAAAATGTTTAGGTTGTCCATGAAGAAAAGTGACTATTATTAAGCAACGTCTATTTTTTGTATTTCATGAACATAAATAAGGGACAAAAAATAAAGAAAATTTATCATAGATTAAAAATTTTGAAGTTAATTTTCATATTATAAGGCTTTATTCCAACTGAAAAAGGGTTAAAAAAATGGACATGGGGTTTTGTTGGCACATTTAACAATTTCTGCTGTTGTACATTATTGAATCGACATACATCTATGACTGGATGCATTTCCTTGTGCCTTTCTGTTTCTGTGAACACATTTCGGCGAAAAACTTCATTCTATTTCAATTTTCAATCCAGTCTCCAGTATTAGCTTAGTTCCTATGACTCCTATACGTTCCTGATTTTCTGCGGCCCGGCATAAGCTCTTTGAAAGCAAACTAATACGTATATGAGCGAGTTTTCTCATTGTTGAAACATCTGAAGTACACAGCCATCAATTTGAAAATTATTTGATTAATGGACTTTCCTGAAACTATTGAGTAAGAAAAGGCAAAGACCCATAATGAGTGAGAAAAGGAAAGTGAATATTTTGCGCTTCTTTGGAAAAAAGTAAAGATAAAATGATAAAAATAGCAATAATAGTCAATTGATCAGTGAATTAGATTTGCCAGGCATTCATAGTCCTCGTCAGACAACATTGCAAAGAACATTCAAAAAAGAGGTGAAAAGAGAAACGTAAAATATAAAGAAAATATGATTCAGACTACATGAAATTTGTATTTATTTAAGAACCTGGTAGCGAGCTGGATCCAAGGCTTCTTTGTGTTATTTATCAGGAAAGTTTATCTAACGATGCCGTGAAACCGTTAAAACTTAAAGTACCAAGGACACCAAAATGAAAACACATTTAGCCCTCTTAATCTATTTTAGGTCTATTCATACCTGAAAATCCGGGTTTCCTACGAGTTTTTGTTTAGCTGCTATTAGCATTTTTAGTTTGAATAAATTCGCAAAACAGTGTTGTCAATAATAAAACAACGATAAACTTCGGAGCTGAATAAGATTAGCGAAAACTATTTCCTACGAATCCGACACTGTTTTTCATTTGTGAAAATTCAAATTTACAAAATCTGTTGATTGTTATATATATATTAGTGAAAATACATTTTGTGAAAAAATATGACCTCAAGCTCAGAAAGTGACTATTCTGATGTGTCAGAAAATATAAGCGCTAGATGGTATGCAAGATACCATTTCAAGATACTTGTTCCAGCTAGAACCCGACGCCGTGCCGGTGGATCGACCAAACGCCACCGACAAGAGGCTTGGCACCACCGAAGTGTCGTAATGCCAACGGCGCGTTGAAGGCACGCCGCCGCCGACAGAGGCGGCGGCGTTCGGTCGATTTCAAATTAATTTTGCGGCAATTCTTTATTGCGTCAACAGCAAATTCGGAGCTTTTCCTTCTTGTGTGATTTAGTATTTCGATTTTCCTGATTAGACATCAAGCAGGGCTTGTACTATCCCCGAATTTTCGGGTATTTCCCCGAAAATCTATGCGTCACCCCGAAAAAAAATTTGGTTCCCCGAATCCGCGAAAACCACGCAATCACGGTGCCACCCCTAGCGATTTATCACCAGTGACTTTCCCTGCCAAATATTACTTGGCATACCATAATTCTTCACTACTCTCTTGTTCATTAATTTTCGTCTCTTTTGTTACTTTGCATAAAAAGAGACAGATGCAATTGCCAATATTGCAATATACACAGTTCTTCATATGTTGACAAAAAACAGGATCGTCTTTATGAAATGAGTTAAGACCATTTCGAATGCAGTTTCCCAATCGCTATTTCTTACATCGTTTGTAGTCAAGAATTTTATTTTCAAGTTGAATCCCAAAAAAAACCTTCTATTCTGACAAATTTAGCTATAGAATAAGCTATGTACAAGGTTTGGGAATTAAAGATTGAACTGGAATTTACCTAAAACATATAATTCAAAAATAAATTGTAAATTATTGAATATAGGAGGGGGATAGGGGGCTATCATTTTAAAATGATAATGCCTCATTTTTTTATTGAAAGCGGGGATGCCAAAAGGTTAATTATTTTTTTCATTTAAAATGGAGACAGAAGAAAATGATATCAAATTCCCTAGGAAACCATTGAAATATTTTGATAGACCCAAGGCCCCCTATTAGGACTTGTTCATTGTCTTGGGTGTTTTGCGATTTCTCATAGGCTACTGGCCTAATTCGGCTTTTGTGTGTGCCCCCTTTTAATTATATTCTTTGGATCTTATTGAATGCCACGGCAAATCTATGACTCAGTTTGCCAATAATTTGGGGTATATCTGAGTAATTTTGATATTTTTGTTGTTGTCTTTGTACCCCCTTACTCATACCCTCAATTTTTTCAAGGAACACTAAGCTTTTTAACGTTATTTTCCATGTTTGTTTGAACCATATAGTGACCTAGTTAATTATTAAGTAACTTATTTTTCTAATGAAAGCTGAGACAGAATCCTATGAATGTGGTATCCAGAGGGGGGGGGGGAAGTATTACATTTAAATTATAATATCTCGAAATTTTTTTTATTGAAAGCAGGGACCCCCAATTTTTTTTTTTCTAATTTAAAGCAGAGACGGTATTTTATCACGGTGGGATCCAGAGCGGGGGGGAGAGTAGTGATCTATAATATTTAAATCATAATAACTAGATTTTTGTTAAATAAGGGGTGCCAATAATTTAAATATTTTTGTTATTTCAATCAAAGACGGTATCCTATCAAGATATTATAGAAGAGGGGGGGGGGCATAGGGAGCTATTATATTGCAGTGATAGTAAAATGATATTACCTGTTTTTATTAAAAGGTATATTTTTATGAATAAACATGTGCACAAAAAAAAACAATAAATATCAAAGTAACCCATTTCAACTGTTTTAAATGTGATAGGCACAGGGCATTATAAAAAAAATTAAGCTTCTAAGTTCAAAGCTATATTCAAAGTTTTCTGATTAGCATAATTTAATATTAAGATGGTCTGGCCTAAAAAATAAGACACACGTATAGTCAGAACTCCATTGCAAATCCATATATAGCTAAATTTATAAAGACTCCCCCCCCCTCCCTCCCTCCATAATGGTGGAAAATATACCCTGAATTATAAATCAACACCATATTTTTGGTATATAGCCTAGACTGCAGTTTCCAACAAAATTTAGCGTTTCAGCACAATTCAAAATAATGAGTATTTTTCATGCTCTTTTATAATTAAATAATCACTTTACAGGGACAATTAATTTTGAGCCATGAAGGGGCTAGAAGACTCAGAACAGCCCATAGAAACCTAGTAACCCTATGCTCAAAATTTGCTTCTTTAATTAGCTGGCTAAGGAGAAAAATAGGTCATATGTAGCTGACTAATGATTGAAGCTGACTTAGGCTATATATTTCCATATTAGGGGGGAGTAAAGCATAGGCTCGTGGTATCAACTTCAAAGTCTAATAACCATAATAATTTATTTATTATGAAGTAACTAAGCAAGAGTCTTTTATTCAGGCTCATCACTAAACAAAATATAACCCAGTTGTGCTGATGATCTGTATCTAGTAATTATGTCAGTGATTCCAATTCTCAAAATGTAAATGGGACAAAAATAACCAGTTAGCCATGATAAAATAAAAAGTAGCAAAATAGAAATAAGAAGGTATTTTTCAAAGTCTAACTGAGACAACTTCTACCCCCTCACATATTTGGCACCCCAAAGTTATGTGGTCTAATTCCGAATTAGAATAAACAGTGTACATTGACAAGTACAAACAATACAATAATATATTGTATATGATTCATAATACAATAATATATATTACATAATAACTATGACAGATAATGATCTAATAGTATTGCTTTATTTAATCAACATTTGTCATTCAGAGAAGCCATGACTCTCGAATTTTGTTCTTAATATAATTCCTGTTTTGTTCCACTAATTTTTTTTTTGGTAATGTTATAATATATTGGCAACATGCAAGAATGCAGCTTGAGAAAAGCCAAGAACAGATAACATTATCCAGTAATTTCATATCTTATGCTCTATAAACAAGGGGTTTTTCACTCCATGAACTATATTAAATCCTTACTTTTATGGGATTTAGGAGGAAAAAGATCCCGAGGTTAGTTTAAGTTAAGTATTTATTATGTGTTATGCTTTACCCAAAACCTCTTAATGTGCAAATATACATCTAAAATTTGTGTCTAAACTATTATATTTTTATCCTATTTCGTTTTATTTCACTAGCATTAACCACACTTAACTTCTTATCTGTTCCCCAGATATTAGAACAATACCTTTTTTCCTGCATTGCTTTATTATAACAGAATGACATGCTTTTCACTAATAAATACCTATCGTTTTTTGAAGGCCTATAGGATAGATGTTCTGAAAATTTAATTAATTATTATTATTGTTGCTGGTTTGCCTGTGAGTATTTGATGTTCATATGTTAGTCCTAAAACTAAGCTGCCCTTGTCTGAGACTATAGGCAGGCAGACCTTATGTCACTTGTTCACATGCAAATTCATGCAACTTGTTGTGTCAACTAATTTTGAATGAATTTTGTGTTAGTGTAACTGTCTGAGCTTATAAACTGGGTTGCCTGTCTAAGACTTTAGGCAGGTAGACCCTATGCCACTTGTTTGCACACAAGGCAAGGCAACTTTTCAGTGAACCAATTTTCAATTAACTCTGTTTTAGTGTAACTGTCTTGGCTTACAGATTGGGTTTTATGACTGAGGACTGCAAGTCCATGTGACTTAGTGGTCATGTTAATCATAAGACTTGGTCAAATTGCCTTAGACTCTAGGCGGTCAGGCCTACTTGGAAAGTCTGCTTGAATTACAATAGAGATAACTAAGATTTTTGGGCTGACTCACAACAGACAATATCTATGGAACTTGCTAATGAAGAAGCATCCTAAGCCTAATGTTCCTGGCCACATAAATTCTCAAGGTTGACTAAGTTTTAGGATTGACATGTGATCACCTAGGTGCCCGGACGATGATTTGAACTTAGAAAGGCCATCTGTAGGACTTAGTTGTTTTTTCTATGCATCAGTGGAGCCATGTTATTTATTTTTTGTGAAATTTCAGTGGATTATATATTCAATGAGAAAAAAAAAAAGTTTTCAGTATAACTTTATTCATGTTTCTCTATAATAATTTGATGTTTAAAAAGTCATAGAGAAGACATTATATCATTATCAATGTTTAAAGGAAAAACAATAGGCTCTTGTATATTGTTGTGATTTTATAGTGCTTTGTATATAAGAGTAAATGACAATATTTGTTGCTTAGAGTATAAAGAACCAATGACTTTAATAGACCTAGTCAAACAGTGCTCACCCAAGTAGGCTAATTTGTATTTCTAATATAAAAAAAGAATAAAAGGTATATGCTACTATTATATAGTAACTATGAGGTAGATTTATATCAAAATATTCAAGCAAATCACACAGCCTACTAGGTGCCTTACCTTAGCCTACATAAGGTAGACTATCATTGGAAGTCATTAGGTCTGTAAAACTACCAATAGGGTAGCCTATATATTGATGCTTTCTTTTAGAATCATTAATATTTACCTTTACACTGCTTCATGGTTAAAAGATCCTGGAATGCCAAAAATCCTAGTAACATCAAGATAGGCCTAGTCTAGCCAAGCTCTTTTCAAAAAGCATTCCTTAAAAGTATTTTTCAAAGAAAAGAGCTTTGCTGATCTAGGTTCTGATTTCGGTTTTACCAGAACATACAAGAAAACAACACTTTCTAAGGCTATATGCTGATTTATTTTTTTTTGGTCATTTTCTGCTGTTTAACAGCACACGTTCTTTATTTTTGAAATTGGCCACGAACTTGCATATTGGAATAAATTATGTGAACAGGGGATCTTTCTCCTTAAAAAATGAATTATCGGTTTTTCTCACTAATTAAAGACGTATATGGCTGTGTAAGTTTGCAATTGACCAATTTAATGAATTAGTTTTCATTTTAGGTGTCCTTGGTACTTTAAAATTCACTTGCAATCAAAACACTCAGATTTAGTTGAGAAGCCGCTTGAATGTTTTTAAAGAGCGCATGAAGCTATGAAAAAGCAAATGGGGGCTTTAAAAAAGAGGGTTTCTGAATATGAATTCCTATTAATGGCTTCCCACTGGATAGCACTCCAAATTGCACAGAATAAAAAATTATATACGAAAGGAGAAGACTTAACTAAACCGTGCATATTACAAGTCTCTTTAACTGTTTTGGGAAAACAGGCTTTCCAAAGAATGAAGTTAATTCCAATGTCTGCTAACACTTTTAGGAGCAGAATTGAAGAAATTGCTGAAAATATTGAAAAACAAGTTATAACAATGGGGAAAAATGCACCAGTTTATTCAATTCAATTTTATGAATCTATAGACGTCAGTAACAAAGCACTTGTCTTTTGTTTTGCAAGGGTTGAGTTTCTAGGAGAATTACAAGAATAACTTTTTTCGCGCTGAATTTGCAGGGCAGAGTAACTAACTTCGAAGTTTTTAAAGCGTTTGATAGTTATTTCCTGAACCACGAAACTGAGTGAAAAACATATTGGCATTTGTACAGACGGTGCTACAAACATGACTGGACAATGCTAAGGAGTTGTAAAAGTAAAAAAATTTAGTCACCCAGACATTTAGTCTACCCATTGCATTACATACCGTGATCAGCTTAGGGTAAAAAAGAAATGTCCCTAGAAAGAAACAAAGTATTATCCTGGGCTATAGAACTTGGGAATGAAATTAGACATAAAGCTCTGAATTCTCGGATTTTTGAAATGCTCTGCGAAGAAGTGGGTTCCCAGTACATTCACCTTCTTCTTCACGCTGAGGTAAAATGTCTATCGAGGGGAAAATGTTCGCCAACTGTTCGTCTTGCATGAAGCAATTATATAATATTTTCAGCAGCAAAATAATCAAATTTTTAAGAACTTATAATGAGTGGGTAGCCAGGCTGGCATACATGGCAGATTCTTTACTCTCTTAAATCAGCCAAACATATCTTTGCAAAGACAATAAAAGGACGTGTTTACATTACGAGGAAAGATAGACGGTTTTCAAAAGTAAATCATTGTGGGAAATGCGGTTGGCAGATGGACATCCGCAAATGTTTATAAACGTCAACCGTCATGTTTATTAAATTTATTAAATCTCAATGTTTAATCAATGTTTATTAAATCTCAACCGTCAAAGGGTATCCATGACTATTCAACAGCACTTACAGTCACTGACATAATTTTTTCTTTTTTATTTACCAAGGGAAGAAGATCCCTGACCTGGAAATATATGGATAATAGATCCACATGTATCTAACATTTAAGAGGACAAATTTAACATCAAGGAAACAGAATGCTCCATTTATCTTTCTTGTGACGATATTCTAAAATTAAAATTCAAATCCTCTTTATCAATAGCGCATTTTTGGATCTCTCTAAAAAATCAATATTCATTACTGAGTGAGGAAGCTATGAAAATTTTTATTCAATTTTCAACTACATATGTAGGTGAAAAAACATATTCATCTGTGACATTAATTAAAGCTCGGTACCACACTTAGCTTGTGATCGATGCAGCCTTTTGTCTTGCAGGAACATCATTGAAACTGAATCTTCACATCATGATGTCTAATATACAAGAGCAACAATAATACTAAAAAAGTTTTTATTTTTTTTAAATAATTACTATATATATATATATATATATATATATATATATATATATATATATATATATATATATATATATATATATATATATATATATATATATATATATATATATATATATATATATATATATATATATATATATATATAGATATGTAGTTAATAGTATAATATAGTTAGTTTAATATAGCCAATATGTATATATATATATATATTATATAATATAGCCAATATATACTATTAACTATATTAACACTTTTCTGATTGTCCCGTATGGATGTATTTACAACAACTTTCTTTTCAAATCCATTTTAGTGGTCCATCAAGTAAAAAATGATACATTTAATAGTCCATGAACGTCTAAAGGTTGGCGACCACTGTTCTAGACCATATATTCACGCAGTATACTAAATAGTTGACAGTAGATTAAAGAAAAACAAATTGATCTCATTACTTAATTCGGGAAAATATTTTTTAACTTTCTCATTACTCCAACAGTTGTTGCTATCTTACTGCTAATAAAAGATATATGATTTATAAAACTAAGACATTCATCAACAATAGCACCATGGTATCGCATATTACTTGTAAGCTTGACTACATAATTATCTATTTTATATCAGTAATTAACCTGTATTAGTATTTACATATTACTTAGCCTTTTTCATTACTGCTATTAAATCAGCTGAAGTCTTCGCTGCCACAGTAAAATGAGTATCATCGGCAAAACTGGGAAGCATAACCTTACAATTAGAATTAGAATATGCACCCTAGGTATTATCTATCAAATTCATAAAAGAAACGCTTAAATTGTTAATATATATTAGGAATAAAAGTGGACGTGAAACAGAACCCTGTAGTGTCCCAAATTCAACTACTCTTTCACGCGACTTAGCATCTGGGTATTCTACGTACAGGGTCCTACCTCTAAAAAAAGAGTCAAATTAATTCAATACCTTTCTTTCAATTCTACAATTTTTTGGCTTCCGCATTAAAATTACATGGTCAACAATATTGACCGCTTTTACAATATCTAAAAAAAGATGTCATTTTAAAACACTGGTCTAGAGCTAGTCAATGTTAAAACTGCATGTTCCGTAAACATCCCTTTACGAAAACCAAATTGATTAAGATGAAAAAACGGTCTATTCTCCAAAAACACAGATACTCTAATATTTATAAGTTCCCCCAATAACCTAGATATAACAGAAAGGAGGAAAATCTGCCTGTAATTATGCACATTGTTTTTGCTCCTCCTTTTAATAAGGAGATTATTATGGTACTTTTAAGACACTCTGGACATATACCATTGTTAATTTTCATTAATCAGGCACAAAATTTGGTGTGTTATCTCAGGAAATATTGCCTTAAATACTATCACTGACATTAAATCAGAACTCACAGCACTATTACGCATACTCTTTACTACATCATGCAATTCATGTCTAGTAGCCGATGACAAACACATTTATACATTACTACTATCTGATAAAAAATTGAGTAGAATATCCATCGCCATTAGTTTTTTGCCGCTGTTTTATTACCCTATTTTTGAACGGAAATGTGATCTCTAAGCAAGGTCCAATCAAAACTAAGCGTCGGCTGGTCAGTTTATCCACAATGTTCTTGTAAATTCTTAAACAAACTATGACTAAAAAGCGACAATAAACTTGTTTTTTTTTGTGTGGTGAAAGTGCGAAAGGAAAATGAAGAAACTTTAGAGCAAGAAACTGGTAATAATGTCAGCGCTCAAAGTGTCAGGCTAGCGGAAATAGATTCCCCACTTGTCGCATTCTTTTAGAAAGTAAAGGAACAATAAATGACCACAGTCGACTTGAAACTTTTGTCTGCATCCTTGGCCTATTGTGGATTCCAGTCGGAGTAGCAGTCAAGATCCTCTCTCAAGTTTGATATCTATAGCAAATGCCTTAATCCAATCCTGATCTCAAGAGATACAAGAAAAAGGAGATCATATCAAGTACATTTTTCGTGCTTTTTGCTTTACTTGGCTACCAGCGTCTAACTTCAATGGGTGATGAATCGAAAAAAACGTGAACGAGGGTAATTTTGCTTAACAGACGGAGGAAATATCTAAGGTGACTAAAGCTGAAGTCCAAGTTACAGCGCCAATATGGCTACTATTGCAGTCATCGGTACACAAATGACACAGTTATACTGACAAAAAAAAACTTTGCGCAAAGACATTATTTCAGAAGTAGAATCAGCTATTTACTTCGCTTTTCTTGTCGACAAGAGAAAAGACATTTCTAGAAAAAAACAATCAGCAGTCTTACTCAAGTACATATCGAATGGAAAAGTAATGGTGCGACCAATCGGCTGCTACCACATGCAAAAATTAGACGCCGATAGGTTATCTATCTTAATATTAAACGGTAGAAAATGTTGATGTCGATTTGATGTTGTGTATTACCCAATGTTGTGATGCCGCATCCGTTATGAATGAGGAATTTAACGGAGTTTCAAGCAAGGCTTAAGAATAACGTCCCTCATGCCTTTTATGTACAAAGTCACGCCAAAATATTAAACTTGGTTTTGACTAACTGCCAAAAAAGCATCGGCGAAACTTCTGAATTTTCTCTGTGGTACAAAAAATTTATGTATCTATATCATGCAGCAACACATGACATGAACTATTTGTGGAATCTTACTGTAAGACCGTCCAGAATCGCTGGTTATACGCAGTCCACACTGTGTCCAAAGTGAAGGCCAGATTTGATTGCATTATTGTTGTGTTAACCGCAGTCTCTATTAGTTCTGACGGCGAGGCAGCGTATTAAGAAAAGAGAATACTGGGCAAAATCAACTCAGTCTCTTTTGACTCAATTTTTCACATAATGGAAAAAGTGCTAGTCATTGTAAATTGTTTATCAGAGCAAATTCAATCAGAAAGTTTACTGATTTATAAGGCGCTTGTACTGATTTATGGGACATACGAGACACTCCAAAAACTAAAAAATGGAGAAACTTAAGCAAAAACGTATCAGAATTTTTTACTTTACATTCTGGCTAAAATACCAAATTCCACATTTTTGCAGATAGGAGCTAGAAACCTCTACAGTAAGGCTCTCTGATACGCTGAATCTGATGATGTGATTTTCATTAAGATTTTATGACTTTTAGAGGGTGTTTCTCCTTTTTCCAAAAATAAGGCAAATTTTCTCAGGCTCGTAAATTTTGATGGGTAGACTAAACTTTACGAAACTTAAATATTTAAAATCAGCATAAAAATTCGATTTTTTTATGTATCTATTGGTATTAAAATTCCGTTTTTTAGAGTTTCGGTTACTATTGAACTGAGTCGCTCTCACTATACAGTTCATTACCATGAACTGTTTGAACATAATATCCAGGAATTGTATCCTTCCCAATATAAAACCAGTGCTAAAAGCAAATGAATTCAAGCCATTTTCGTTTGTCTCAAGTACTTCCTTTCAAACACAACAACCGGTAAGCCCAATATCAGTCATCCAGTTCCATCAGACTCTGTACTTCAAGGTAATGGACCGTTATACGAGCGAGATGGAGGATCAATGTTTCATATAAAACAGGCCTCTGCTCAATGCTTTATCTGTTTTCAACCCTTTAAGTTCCAATTTTCTCTGAGTTATGAAAGTGGAAAAGGTTGTTTGTTATTATCAAGGGATTCTAGATATCGATGACTATGTCATATAGTCCCCTTTTTCTCTTGCAAAGCAATATCTTTCAAAAAGTTAAATTTCAAAATTGGATTTCCTCTGAGCTATCGAAGTTTTGTCCAAAGTCCCAATTGCCAGTTCTGCAGTGCTAAAATTAATAAAGCTAGTTGCTACTTTGCCTTTGACCACTGCCAGGAATAAACAGTTCTTCTCACCACTAGGGCAGTGAAGGGTTATCTGCGATCAACGACGGGTAATGATAGACTCAGTGATCTCACAATCGTGGCCTTCGAAAATGAGGCGGCAAAGTCACTGGGTTGGGATAGACTAGTT
Source organism: Artemia sp. Qi Xiang Cuo (assembly GCF_049724085.1). NCBI lineage: Eukaryota > Metazoa > Arthropoda > Branchiopoda > Anostraca > Artemiidae > Artemia > Artemia sp. Qi Xiang Cuo. Next base: position 37,329,307 of record NC_142803.1, on the reverse strand, counting down.
GACAATTTCTCTGACCAGCGAAGTCGCCGCTGTCCCTTGTTTTAAGCATATTCGTTCAATGCTATTTTGTTTTATTTTTTGTGTATCTTCACTAAAAAATTGAAAAGAGAATCCTCGCAACCCTCTCTGTTATATTCATGAATTGGCGTCACTGACTATGAAAAGGTTTATTTCTTGCAAAGTTTGTTTTGTCGATTTTATTTAGGAATCCCAAATAAATAAATATAGTAACTGAGTATTAAAAGAAAGAAGAACCGCATATCTAGTAATCCGAAAACAGTGATATTCCGATAATTTCTAATTCTTGCCTAATACTCAGCTCATCCAGAAGTGACTTGTATGCCGTAAATGTAATAATACAAATAGGCAAAGACTTATTCAGGATTTTTGTTCAGGATGGGGGGGGGGAGGGTTTGAGGGTGACGAAAAAACTTTACAAAACGTAACCAAAATTTCTTTATATGTATTTTTCTTACAAAATGGTGAGGTATAAACCGGATACTCCTTCTCCGCTGAATACAGCCCTGCTTATAAGAACTAAACATAAAAGGAAGAAGAACAGCATATTTTGAAATACGACAACGGTGTTGTTCCACCTATTCCTACTTCACGCTCAATACTCATCTAATCTAGCAGCAGTTTGTATGCCATAAATTGAAAGTGTGGCATAGTTTTGAAGGAGAAAACTATTTCGCAAAGACGTTGGGATTGCGAATTTCTTTTTTTGGGAGAAAAATAAAGGGATGGGTAGCATTCACAGCGCTACCTGCTTATTCAAAAGGAACAATTCTGTACCTTTCTAGAAACAGATTATCAAGTAATCAACAACAGCAATATAGTTTTCACAAGATTCTGTTGCATAAATAAGATTTACCACTGCGATTTAATCTTGATAGCTATATCACTAGTTCAAGTAAGAAATGGTTTTTAATCTTGAAATAATTCAGAATAAAAGAATATTTGGTAAAATTCTTCGGCTATATTGGAAAGGGATTGGGTTAGGAAAATTGAAACTTTTAAGGATGGGTCTGCAGGCTAAAGTACGTTTTTCAAAGGTATTTTAAGTATCCACTTCCGCTCTTGCTCCTCTAGAGGGGCCTTTTGATGACCTTTAAAAAATCTTTGTTGTTATAAAAGCAAAACCTTGCAAAATCAATCTTCTGCTTAAATGAAGCATTTGATTTTCCTAACATAACCCCTTTCCAAGATAGTCAAAAGTAGCTAAAGTAGAATTTTACTGGGTTTTGTTACCCCTGCATTTTGATTGGTGGGTCTAGCCAGCTTTTCAGTAGGCCTAAGTCTATTGGGATGTTGATGTTAGTGTTTAGGGAACTTAAGTTAGCCTAGGATATGGCAAAATGGTAGAGTAGGGTCTCATAGAAGGAAAGGTAAAGTTCTATGAAATCATATTATTGAGTTTGGAATAAAGTGAATACACCATTTGATGCCTTTTTTATGCTGATTATGAATAGGCCTATAATAATCATTTCTATCAGAAATGAATTTCAGCCCCCCCTTTATATACCTAACCCGGTCAATAGCCTATATACCAAATCATATTATTGAGTTAGGACTAAAGTGAATACACCATTCAATGACTTTTTTATGCTGATTATGAATATAATAAGCATTTCTATCGGAAATGAATTTCAGCCGCCCCCCTATATATGCCAATTCAGGGTTAGGTTAAGTTAGGTATAGCCTATATAGGGGGGGGGGGCTGAAATTCATTTCCGATAGAAATGCTTATTATATTCGTAATCAGCATAAAAAAGGCATCGAATGGTGTATTCACTTTATTTGAAACTCAATAATATGATTTGGTATATATTGACCCCTAACCCAACCTAACCCTGAATTGGCATATATAGGGGGGGGGTGGGCTGAAATTCATTTCCAATATAAATGCTTATTATATTTGTAATCAGCATAAAAAAGGCATCAAATGGTGTATTCACTTTATTCCTAACTCAATAATATGATTTTGTAGAACTTTACCAAAGGAAACACTAAAAGAGAAAGACCCTTTAAACCATCATTTTATTATGTTTATAGTCTAGTTGTGTTTGTGACAATCCCCTCCCTGGTTCCAGATACAGCTGTAGGCTATGTACAAAACAAAATAGCCTATGATAAAATTGTAATTTATAAGCCTTTTGCTATCTTGGAAAGTAATTGAGTTTGGTGAATTAAACCTACAAATGAATCCAGGGTTAAGAATGTAGATGGCTTATTACTGTACAGTTCAATTTGTTTATTAATTAGGTTTAATTCAAATATTTTCTTCCTTTGGTAAAGAAAAGTGAAGAGTTGAAATAAAATCAAATAATTTTCCATGCATAAATCTACCAAGATCAATAAGTAAATGAAACCCATAACAAACAGAAATTACAATAAATAACCAAGTAAAACTCAAAACAAGCAGAAATTAACATGAGTAGGGCTGACATCCCCCATGCCAGAACATAATTTGCACTTTAGTGAAAACAAAATATATATTAAATGTTTTCTCTTTTTTAACTTTAGTAAATCAAATTTATTAAGAATTTACAGATAAATATCAATATTGTCTATGTATATTAAATTGTCAATCCAAATTCATTTATTTTATTTCAGTAAAGTGAAAATTATGTTCTGGTCTTCAGGATGCATTGGGGTGTCAGCCCTACTCATGTTAATTCAGCTCATTTGATGTTGTTATTTATTGTAATTTCTGTTTGTTTTACTGAGCCAAGAGCTTACTTACAAAGCCAAAGAGCCACATGTGGATCTGGTCATGCAATTTGCCAACCACTGGGTTAGTTTGACATTCCCCACAATAAGCATTGTAAGTTATGACTACACACACCAAACCTTTCCTCAGTAGCATGAGGAATCAGTAGCAGTTGCAATGAAATCTAACCCCAAGAAATTCTGGAGGTATGCATCATCTGAAAACTCTGGTAGGCATTTTGTTACCCAACTTCTACTAGATGCACAAAAATATGTGACCCAAGAGAGAATGCTAATACATTAAATAAGCAGTTCATCTTGGCTTATAGTATAGAATGCACCTAACATGTTGAGTTATCACCATCAGTGGCCAGCATTTACAGAACTTGTCCTTATTGCTGGCAAGTGAAATTTAATGTAATTCCTAAGATGTTGCTAATTTGCCCTTATGACAGCCTGCATAGCCTACAGGTGGTGTGTTTTGATTCAGTTCACCTTCCGCCTCAATATTCCCTGAAAATTTCACATTCATACCCTTATGCATAGTTGTTGTAGAAGTAGTATTAATAGCACTAGTACTAGTAAAAACACTAGTATTAACATGTTGTCTTTTAGTCAGTTGAACAAAAAGTTCTGGAAGTTTCAGCTTAATGCAATTAGCTGTTGCATAACATTTCTGTACATCCTGAATTTTTAATATTAATACTCTTAGCCTTACAAATAGTTGCACTAGCAGTAGTAGGTGTAGTAACACTAGTAGCAGTCCTATTAATAGAAGTAGTAGCAAGCTCATGTCACCTTTTGGTCAGTTGAACATCCCCCTAATGATGCCCCAGAAGTTTCAACTTGATGTGGTAAGTCATTCCAAAAATGTTCATGATACCCTGGAAGTATCATTTTGATACTCTAAGCTGTTCCAAAATATTGCTGATATGCCCTTGAAGTAGATGCAATTGAAGTACCAGTTGGAGTAGTTTAGTAGTAGTAGCATACACTTAGCTGTAATAATACTAGTATCTCAGGGGTAGGAGGAGGAACAGTAGTAGCAGTAATAGTGTTGTTGTTGTAGTAGTAGTAGTAGTAGTAGCAGCAGTATTAAAAGCAGTAGTAGCATGTACATGTTGCCTTTTGGTCCGTTGAACACCCCCCTCATGATGCCTGGGAAGTTTGATCTTGATATGGTAAGCCAATCAAAAATAATGCATCTTTCAGAATTACTACAGCATGTCTATTCATAGTTGATGCAATATTGCACCCCAACCAACACCTTGCATCTCTTTTAAGCTAATTTGATTTTCTCCATATTCAGTATATTGTTCCCTTTGGGAATTTTTTTCTAATATGAAAAAACCATAACAAATAGCCTACTTTTTAGTTATATAATGGTTAAAAAAAATATACAAACAAATTGAGCCCCCTTCCCCTCTCTAAACTACTGGAACACCAATATTATTGATCTTCCTCAAATTAACAATTTATTTATCATATCTCTGCTGTAAGAAATAATCAAGAGTTTTTCTAAGGAGGGGAAAGTACATACTGTTTGAGGGAAGGAACTTAAAAGGTATTTTTTCTTGACATGTTCATTTGTTTTATTACTCTGAAATTAATGCTTATATACCATTTTAGTCACCAAGAAAGAGGGACTGTCTTCTTACCTCTTTCCTCAGGATCTTAAGGGGCTGCAGATGGATTCCTGAATTTTAACTTTGCTTAACTCATTAATCTTCCATGATAACAAAGTTAATTAAAAATTAGTTCTATCAACTGCTAGTACTAAGCAAAACTACCTTGTCAATATTTATGGATTACTAAAGAGCCCAAAAACCTGTTATCAATACAATTTATCCACTGAGAACAGTTATTTTGTAGTGGTATATTCAAAGAACCATAGTTAATTTGCAGTGGGTTTGAGTGAAAGAACCATTCAGGCCTCAAATCCATATTAATTAGACTCTAGTTTATTAGAGCAACACCATTGAGAATTTTTTAGCTAGATGAAAACTAAATTGGAGGAATGAATAGACTGTCTAAACTATGGTATAGTTAGGCGTTTCCAAGATTCTACCTCCACCCCTTTACAACTTGTAAAGTAGCAAAAATCTGTTAGACTCCTGGATTTGCTATGTCACCTCATATCTCTGGTATTCAGCATTAATCTCTTCTTTGTCTGTTGATCTCTTCAAATTTTTTTGTCTGGTTCTTCATAAGCACTTGCTTGGCATTCATCCATCCAGGCTTTTGACCTCTATCTCTTGCTTTGTGTATTACAAATGCAAATAAGTAGAAAAGCAAATTACTTCCTGGTTTGCATACAATTTAGCCTACAGGTACAGATGGCAAGAGACTCCTGTAGCAAGTAGGTGACAGGGAAATGGTTATGAAGCTTCTAGTGGTTGTACCACTCCTCTCCAAAGTACTTTTTGGGGCTCCTAATGAGGCTTACAGATGCAGTTTTGTTGGAATTCAAGGAGTTGACCATTTGGGCTAAAACAATATTGCTTGTTTGAAGGTGAGTATATTGATGAGCTTCTTGTCATGGTCAATACCTTAAATGGCATGTCCAGTAAGATAAGGTGGTGATGAGCCTCCTGTGGAACATCTTGTTGGTGGTTTGGCATCCCAGGCTAGCCTGCACTCTGCATTGGCCCAGTCCTGATCAACTCCTTCCTTGAATGCATCTGTGGCTTGGGACTGGATGGTGGCTTTTGAGAGGCTGCTCTAGTGAGGGACAGCACATATAGAGAAGAAGTGCTGGCACTCATGTCAATGGCAAGGTTGGACTTGTAGCTTCTTTGTGTGACCACTTGTTGTACTTGCAAGGAATGAGGAAAAAACTTGACTCGAGAGGTTGTTTTTGAGCAGTTTGCAAATAGCAATTGTGTCTCCTCTCTTCCTTGAGTAGACTAGGGTGGGGAGTTTGAGGTACACAAGGCATTCCTCATACAGCGTGTCTTGCAAAGCTGGTATGAGCTTTGTTGCTTGCCTTTGGACACTTGAGTGCTTTAACATCCATTTTATAATGGGGAGACACTAGGGTCATTCCAAATTCCAGGTGGGGCCATCCTTTATCTTTGTACTGTTTTTGACCACACACAGCTTCCTGGTAGTAAACATTTGTTTTATGAGCTCTAGGGCTCTGTCTACTTTAGCAACTTGAGCTGTCATTATGTAATACTCATGTGTGTCCTGTCATTATGTAACATCCACGTGTGCACCATCATTATGTAACATCCACGTGTGCACCATCATTATGTAACACTCATGTGTGTACTGTCATTGCATAACATCCACATGTGCATCACCATTATGTAACATCCAGGTGTGTACTGCCATTATGTAACATCCACGTGTGTACTGCCATTATGTAACATCCACGTGTGCAACATCCTCTGTTGCAAACAGGGGTTCCCCACTTGACTAGTGAGCCCTGAGCTCTAGCAAGTCATGCAAGATTACGTCATCCTTAGCTACAAGCAAGGGTTCCCCACAGGCCCTGAGCTCTAACATGTCATGTGAGATTAGGTCATCCTCAATGTGAGATTACATCATCCTCAACATAGGCAAACAATCTCATATTATGTAACAAATACTTGCATCTTGAAGAAAATTGATAACACCTGCATCTTGAGGGAATTGCCTCTAAACTTCTTTGTGACCTTAAACCATTAAGGAAATAAAGAGTAGTGGCTATGTGTGTTGTGAAAGCTGGAACCCCCTCACCACTTAAATGCAAGATCAGTAAAGGTAATTGATAATTCTTGAACCTCAAATTATAAAATTATATTTGTAATGGATATATGACATCACAGTAGACAGAATATACCAGTAAGCTAATTGCAGATCATTTCTGGTCTTCGTGAACAAAAAGCTCCTCCCACTTATTTCTGCCTTAGCTTGTCTTGCTTGTCTAGCTTGTTTCTGCATTAGCTTTATTTCCGTTTGTTTCAATGCACTTTGATGGAAACAGTCGGAAACAGACTAACCTGTCTAGCATGTCTAACATGTTTATATCTGCCAAAACGTTCTCCGGAGCACTCGCACCCCAGTCCGGGTTTTTATAATGGGTGAGATAGAGAATGATCATACTGGATAATATATGAACTGTGTATGACATACAGAGGGAGATAACACCACAAATTAGAAAGTACATATTCCTCTTCTGGATGCTTAAGTAATTTTGTCAAAGAGCTCTCCCTAATTCTTCAACTTTTTGGGGCAACTTTGAAATTTCAAATGGCACATTATATATATATATAATGTCAAACTGTAGAATCTACCAAGAAACAGTAGGTTTCATCTGATTCTCTTAAAAAAAAGTATATTAAAAATTACTAGCACTTGTGGGTAAAAAAAAGAACCATGTCAGCTTTAGGGAAAAGTTGGACAACTTAAAAAAAATCATAATACATGTTGTCTTCCTTCTCCTGGTAAATCCTATTTATTGGCCATTTTTTATGCAGTACCATTTGAAATTCATAAGAAGTCCTCTAAAGGGGGGATATATGCAGCCCCATTGTAAGGAGGAATCATGCAGAACTTTGTTCAACTAAAACTTTCATATTAAATTATTGTAATTATAAATTTGTTCTTGAAGGAGTAGATTTGAACTATAATTTTGGATTTTCTTGGGAAGGTCCAAATCACTAAATATGTTAAATCCCATGCTTTGGCAACACAGTTTGATATAAGTTAGACATTTAATAGACAAGCACTTCCTAGACAGTTTACTAAACTTTGAACTAATTATTAGCATTCTGATGCAGCAATATAGATGAATCCTGTTTCTGACCTTTTGATTTTAGTTTTGGTGGTAATTTAAATTAAAAAGATGACTTTATTTTGTGTTAAAACTTTCTTTTTAAACCTATATTTCAGAAATAGGGTAGAATCATTCTAGCTCACTTCTTGGTAGAGATTCAGTCCTGTCTTTAATCATAAAACTGTGAACAATATGAGATATTTAGTAGGTGCAACAAATGGCTTGACTTGAATGCACTTGTCTAAAGTTAGGGCCTTGTGATGTATAATTTTAAGCCCATGAGGGTAACACTGTTCAATAGCCAAGCTTTTACATATTGTATTCAAAGCAATTTTTCCTCCATTTATTTGTAGAATGCCTCGTCGTGGTCGTTCTTCACCAGCTCCATCTAGACACGTTCCAGCTCCTGTAAGGGCTGCCCCACCTGCACCAGTTCAGGCTGCTCCACCTGCACCCATGGTTCAGCAACCACAACAACCTAGTTTAATGAAGCAGATGGCTGCAACTGCTGGGGGAGTTGCAATTGGATCAGCTGTTGTAAGTTCCTATAAATTATTAATCATGGTTGCAGCATCAGCTGCAGCCTAGTAAACAAACTCTAGCCCATAGTAATGAAAAATTTAAAACCACATTTTGAAATGAAAACTGTCAAGTCAGAAAAAATTTCCATTTGAAGCTGATTTAAAATGTTAATTATAATTTCAGTCAATTATAATGGTACAAGTTTATTGCAAAAAAAAATGCAATTTAGAAAAAAATCTGAAGTATAATAGTTTTGAAGTCTTATAAAGGTTTTATTCTGCTAAAATGTAGGGGAAGACTAGGAGATTCCATTAAGTAGCAATGCAGAAAAGGACAATAAGGGGGCAGAATATTGATGATGTAGATTGCAAAGCCTTGATAGAGCACTTTTAACAGGCAATAAAAACAATGTCAATGATGATAATGTTGGTGGCAATGATGTTGATGGTATGGTTAATGTTGGTCATGATTATGGGAAGTTTCCAAAATTTAGGGAATGAAAAAAGATTTCACCCAAGGCACTTATTTACTTATATACTTCATTGTCATGCAAATGGTGAAAATGAGACTTTTTTGCATGAACAGTGAAGAATTTCTTCATTGTACCTATCTGATGTTTTTTAATTTTGAATAATAACAATGAAGGTGTATATATTCAAGGATCTAAGAAGGGGGAGACAATATTTCACCCTTAAAGATTGGTTTAGAGTGTTTATCCTATCTGAGACATAATTTTGACATAATGTATATAGAGGCTGAATCCATATTTAAAAATGTGCAAGTAGAGGCTGAACCTGTATACACCTTTTCTGGTTTGTTCTGAAGTCTTGGCAGTACAATTGTGGTGTAAACCATGAATTTAGGCATCCAAAAGTCTTATTGATTAAGTTCTTCTTTGTGTTTAGATTAGCAAGTTTTATATGAGATTGATTGACCCTTAGTTTTCTATAAGAATGGTAAAAATCTGTTGATCAATAAAGAGGAAAAGGTTTGAACATGAAACACTTCTTCAGTTCAAATAGGTGCATACCTAAATGTACTTATATATTCCTCATCTTCAACATATATAAGAAAACACCAAAAAGTCCTAGGCGTTTTATCCATCAGGCGATCAGTACATCTGAAAGAATACTACCATATGTATCTTCTTTTAGATTTGTTTTCCACTTGCTTCTTTTGTGGATTTACTTAATTTGGCCTGTGAATGATTTATCTCATCTACTCATTTTGCTATGTATTTAATGGTTTGAAATAAAAAAAGTTGTTCTTCTTTCAAAATAACTAAGGATTGTTTTTATTGTGTTTTAGGGCCACACAATTGGTCATATGTTCACTGGTGGCTCACGGCCTGCTGAAGCTGCTCCAGCTGCAGCCCCACAACAGCCTGGCTATCAACAGCAGCAAGGCCAGGCTCCATCTGGTCCATGTGCCTGGGAGATTAGTCAGTTTCTCCAGTGTGCTCAGACACAGTCTGACCTTACCTTATGTGAAGGGTTCAATGAAGCCATTCGACAATGCAAGACTTCTAATAGTAAACTGTTTTTTTTTGTTAATTCTAATTTGTTTTTGCTTAATGATTTACTGATAGGGAGGGAAAGTTCATTAGTTTTTCTGCTATATATATATATATATATATATATATATATATATATATATATATATATATATATATATATATATATATATATATATATATATATATATATATATATATATATATAGTATGTTTTTTAAGTCAGTACCGTTTTACGATTACGTCGCCACAGTGCCTACGGTCGCCGTTCTAAGCATGCACGTCTGGTATCACCTACATCTCTTGTCTACGCTTACTAGACGCCATTAACTAGTACTGATTTTTAATTGTATACGTGTGTTTACTGAGTGTTTAAGAATGCCTCCGACAATTCGTAGAGTCCCGCCGATTGTGAAGTACGAGCGGTTACTACGATTTCTTAGTGCTAACAGGCGTAAAACCGATCGATATTCATCGTGAGATTTCATAGTTTACGGACAAAACATTATGAGTGATGGAATGAGTAAGGAAATGGGTGAGAATCACAACAACAATCCATGGAATGGCTGACATTCATCCATCGAACCCAAAAAGTAGTTGAAATTGATAAGCAAACAATTTCTGCCCGGAAATTTCACTTTTTGGGTGATGATGAATGTCAGCCATTCAATGGATTGTTGATATGATTCTCGTTCAATTCCAGACGATTCCATCACTCATAATGTTTTTGTAAACTTCGTAGATCTCACGATGAATATCGATATATATAAAAGTGCATTTCCTTACCATTCCATCACTCATAATGTTTTGTCCGTAAACTTCACAGATCTCACGATGAATATCGATCGGTTTTACGCCTTTAGCACTAAGAAATCGTATAACCGCCCGTACTTCCCAATTGGCGGGACTCACGATTGACCGGAGCATCTTAAACACTCAGTAAACAATCGTATACAATTAAAAAGCAGACTATAATAATGTCAGTGCGTAGATTAAGTAGACTGTAGGTAACTAGCGTTAGCATGCGCAGAATATTAACCATAGCACTATCGCAGCATAATCGTGAACGGTAATTACTTAAATAGACATATCTCATATATATATATAGATATATATATAGATATATATATGTATATATATAAGTAATTTATATCATATTAATATAAGTAATTTATATCAATTAACAAGTTTTACTGGGAAAATGAAATTTAAATTCTGATGGTTTTGGAGTCTTCACAAAATATAGGCTAAAGTAATAATTTTTTGAAAAGGTTGTGTCAGCTGAATTGTGAATATTTTCGCCCATTATCGCTTTTCCACAATCTTGTGCTTTGCTGGGTTGCTTTTGACAGGCGTTTGCTGAGGTCAAATATTTTCATGTGTGATAAGCCTGCTTTTGCCGATTTTTAATGGTAAATTCTCGTCTGGTCTTTCAAAGAATAAGGCAGAGTCCAAACGCTGGATTTAGTCTAAAATCGAGTTTCAGATTCCTCATCACGCTGCTACTACTTTCAAAGACCGACTTTGAGACTGCATAACAAAATATGAAAAAAGGAAAAAACATCAAAATCTAGAAAAGATGAACCAATACAAGGGGGGTAATAAATTGAAAGCATGACAGTTCTTTGTAATAAAATAAACCCAAACTGCAAAAACAGACGCTAAATACAATATCCAGAAGGCTGTAACCACCATTCTTACCACACAAACATTCTTAAAAAATTACATTTGTGACTTCTAATTTTTTTTCCGTATGAATTAGGGATGTACCTTTCTGGCCTTTATCCCCTTTAAAAAGGAATGATGTTAAAAAAAAATCCGTTCATTTCAGATAGTGTAAATTTTTGTTTTATCTCCCCCCTTGTTATAGTAACTTGGTACAAGTATCCATAAATTTGAAATTTCAGATGTAAAAGAAAAACATAGCATGCTGTACAGAAAGTTGTCAGTCACAGCAATCTTTTGATTTTCGCCACATCATAATTTACTAATTGATGTTTAGTTTTGTTTCTGGTTCTTTTTTTTTAAACTCTAGAGTTCCATATATTCTTGAATGATGTGGACTATAACTGAATTATTATTTTTCCATTTTATTTTCAGATATGGCGATGTAAGGTTTCATCAACATAAACTAATGTCATGCTATATATTGGTAGAGAAATTGAGAAGTTTTATTGGATGTAGTCAATATTGGATGTGTCATTTTGTTACTATATAATGAATAAATAACATAATTACGGTATTCATGCATTTTTCTTTTAAAATTTTATAGCTAGATTTAGTAAGTACTTTTCAACTAAATCTCAGTTCTATTTGCATTAGGATAGTTGAATATTTATTTATATTTTTTCAATATACAGTAGATATTTCATTTTGGAGCAAAGGCTTTTTCCTTTAATGTAGAGAATGGAGCGGAGTGTTTGGCGTCTTTATGTCATGTCTGTACGTTCCCCGACTTCTTATGCATCTGACATTCAATAGCAGCCTATCCTTGACGTAAGAAATGTTGTATTTATTTTACCAGGAAAGCTTTTTGCCCCTCTTGCATTACTTTGTCTACAAAAGATGAACAGCAGGAACATCCAGCTATTCAAGGTGGATACGTACTGAATGGTGGTGCTACCCGAAGTCTTGGTTGGCAAAATTTTACGAATAGGTGTTAACAAGCTGATGCACTGTTGATGATAAATGTCTCAGTTTGAATTCTCAATTTCTCTATATTATTTGTTGCTGTCATAGAGACTGCTGGTATTTCTTTTGGGATCAGAGTTGAATCAGGCTTATATATGGGAGCGGTACAGAAAATATTGTACGTTTTGCGGAAAAGAATTCAGTTGAACGAATTTTGCTACCATATACATTTGAAAGTTAAATTCTTGAAGCATAATTCAACGGCTTGTGTAAATTGAGACCATGTCACAGCGGTACATATCGTTTTAAATAATCCACTAATATCTTTACAAAATTGTGCCAAACAATGCCTTATTGTTTTAGCGTAGAGGCTGAAAGATTTGGGTTGTACCACCTTGCTGGGCATGAACGTTTCACTTATTACGCGTCCAATATTAGCTCTGTCTATTATCGGGTAAGGGAGGGCAGATATAAAAGCTGGTGCAAGAAAAGTGACTGAAGTCTCAGACGGGAAAATTTTATGACCATAAAGCGTGCGTACTGTTGTTACAAGCATCTCAGTTTGAGAAGGAAAGGGACTATGTTGGAATTAGAGAGTTCAGTTTTAAATGTATACAACAAAACACAAGTTCCTTCAATTGGCTCTTTGTTGTATCTCAAAACCTCAGTTTCTCTTTGAACAGCCTCATATATAAGTATACAAGACCAAAACATTAACAGGTCGGAAGTTTTAATAAGAGTAGTGCTAATGAGAGCCATCATGATTCCAATGCCCATTTGCAGACTCAGTCATAATCATTTAAACTTTCGTAGAGTTTTTGATAAGATCAGAGATATTACTTGGGAGAGGGGCAGGCAGAAAAAATCAGAAAACGGGTCAAATCACTCATTTTTTCATTACCCTAAAGTGAGGAAAAACAGGATGCTTAGTCTTGTCTCCCGTCTTTTGGAAAGCCGTTGTCTATTAACCCCCCCCCTCCCTTCTCTCTCTCTCCAAAAGAAACTAAAGTGGTAGAATAATCGAAGGCCGAAATACAAAAAAAAAAACAATAAAATGACGCTAAGCTAATTTTCAAAAATTTTTATTACACTGTCAAACATATGATTTATTTCAAAAATAGACTAGAATAAACCGAAAAGAAAAACCAACTTAGCAAATGAATCACATATACTAGGATTAAAAAGAATCAATGGACATAAATAAACCATTTGTTCCCAATGAAAGAAACTTCCGTCCATAGCAGATCCACGAAATATTTACTGAGAAGCTTCATCAAGGGAAATACAATAATAGCTATAAAATGATGGCAAGACTATCAACATATACATTCATGTAACATTTAAATGGTTAGTCAGTTATTTCAAAACTGAAATGAAAAAAGCAACAGTATATCTAAACTTGAACAAAAATATAGATCTTCTTTTGCGGGTATTTCTGAACAAGTTTTTTCAAGGTCCTATCAGGCAAACCAGACGAGGATTTGTTGAAAAGACCATATCCCTCTTCAGCAACTGCACATGGATCAACTTCCATTACTAATTTATTTTATATGGTATAAACTTTATGCATAAAAATTGAAATAGTCTTTTTGATAAAAAATGATTCCTTGTCATTATTTACCCTAGTTTAAAATTTTATTCAGAAAATTGCTGCAATTTTAATAACGATGAAAAAAATGCGAGGGTATCATCAAGGGTTAAAGCACAACAAAAGTGGACTTATTTTGGCCTTACGTGTAGGAACTTCTAGAGAACACGCGAAATTGAAAAGGTTATATTAAATAGATTATTCATTTCAACAAATGGGCTATTACGAGACCTAATTTATGATGTAAAAAACAAACAGGTTGAACTCCTAAAGAATATAGACAGCCATATTTTGATTTCCAAAACCCTAAGATTAATCAACAACATCTTCCACTGGTGTCAGTTGGGGGAGAGGGCTATGCAGTAATGATCCTAAAAATGTTTTAGTTAATTATATATGTTCGGTCCTCGAGGAATCAAAACTAGACTATCAATTTAGGTTTTGAATGACCCAAATAGATGTCGTTGACAACAGTAACGACACCGCTCGAGCAAGGATGGGGTTTGAACCCTGCGGGCGAAAAAACAAATTTACACTTAGTACCGTCAAGTTTCGAATCCCTCCAACACATAACCAGAAATTTAAGTGCTCCCTTGTTTCTAAATGTAGAAGTTGAAAATTCCTCGTCTCAATGGTTTTCCTTTGAATAATATCGAAACACAATTTTAAATACAAAATTTTTCTTGCAATATATTCTTACTTGGACGTTATGTGATAAAATTTAGTCGAAAGAGATAAACAACAAAAATGATCACTTGTGCACAATATTATATACCGGTTTATCACAGCTTTATAACCGGTTCATTTTCGTAGACTTTGTATATATATTTATACCGGGTTGTGTACATAGAATCACGGGCATTCACATAACCTCTGCCGTCTGTGCAGCTAACTGTGCAAGGAATTTCTTCTCGTCTTCAGATAAATCGTTCATCAAAGTTCGACGTACTAGAATTAATGAGGAATATTAATTAATTCATTGGTAACATCTTAATAAAATAAAAGTAGTGCCATTAGATTCCTTATTTTGTGGTCTTTTCGAGGACCATATTCCCGTTTATCATATTTCAGTTTTATCCTTTGATAACACAATTTGGTTTTAAGTCACGATTTTAAGAATTGTCCAAAAATAACCGTTTGTGAAGCAGTATGTCGATACACCATGCCGATTAATTGATCGTTACGAATGGTGACAATATCATGCTTCAGTCTCAATTTATATGTTATATGATCAATATAAATTTTTTGATGGAGCTACAGAAAAATGTGTACAGAAATGTAATTTCAAATGTTACCCAATCATTTTTGATGTTTCAACTTAGGAATACACAAAAGATGTGGTGGGGTGTAGTAGGACTGTCATACGATGAAAAATTAAACCACAAACTGCCTGAAATAAGTCTCAATTTTTCATGTTTTTTTTTTCACTCTATATACCAATTAAAGGGTACTGGAATCAGACAGTTTTAGCGATAAAACCAATAAGAATAAAAATTTTGAAGATTATTTTGTGAAAATTTGGACATCCTAATAGACAATATTAATTTTAAATTTTTATTAACGATGAGTTGATTTCGCCTATTAGTATTGTTCTCGCGTGAAATACCGCACGGTCTAATTTGAAAAACAATGTATACCTTATCATAAAGACAAATATTTCGAAAACTCTATAAACTCACAATATACTAAAAAGTATGGAAACAGTTTTTATTATTTGGGAAACTTGAATTTTAAGACTAAAGATGAAAACATGATACCGTCGTGACATGCGTTGTAACTATTCAAAGACCTTTGCAATGCTGTACCCTTTAATGTGAATATCAATACCGCATCGCTATGACTATCAGGAAGATTCAACGAGTTTTTATGCAAATGAAATGACCGAAATGAAATGTTATTACCATGTTTCCGTTCCAGAATAGCAAAAAAAAACTTATATTAAGCATACTTATATTTTTTTATGCATATTATATAACTATTCATAGAATTTTGAAGACTTTTAACTGTTTAAGACTATACGGTTTGCCTCCAATACTTCGGTGTCTGATGTCACAAGACCACGTCTTCCTCTCCTTCAATAAAACCAGTGGCTATATCATCAGCTGCAGTCGGGTAATCAGAATCAAAGCACAAGCGTGTGTAATTATAGACAGAATGTTAATTAAAATTAATGATCTAATCGATCATAAATAGATTCGTGTATTGTCATTGAAAATCAATAAATAAATAAACAAATTCGGCTCTCTCGAAATGTAGAAAGTGCACGGAACGTTGAATAAAAATTTTGATCTTCGACTTAAACCGAGAAAGTTAAATAAAAGGGCTAAAAAACTGTAATCACCTATAACTAGTGGCGTCAACTCACGAAAATGTAGGGGGAGGGGACAAAAAGTATTTTTCAAAATCTATGGAGGGGGCAAATCTACCGTTTTTCTTCAATTTTTTCCAATGGAAACAACAGAAAGGGACATTTCTAAATTAAAACACTCCCCAAAAAAGTATTTTTCAAAATTTGAGAGGGGAAAAGCAAAAGACTGGGGGGGGGGGGATAAATACCACTGGCCCTAATTGACGCCACTGATCATTTCTTTAAGAAATTTTCCCAGTATGTCTAAATGTGAGAATGGAACTTACTTGCCAACCCAAGTTTAACTGTTTATTCACTTGGAGTTTGTTATGCGTTATGCATAGTATCTAGCATCTATTCAAATCCAAGGAGTGAATTGACCGATTCTCAAACAGAAAATTAATTCCCTATTATTTAGAAATAATGTTTATTTACAAAAAAAAAAAAAATGTAACTTATGTGAGGGTACTCGAGAGTTGGCCTCAAGTAACCAGCAAAAAAAAAAGAAAGTTAGCTGTCTAGCGCGATCTTCATTATCGTCATTTTCTGACATTTTTTATTTTATTTCAGTGAGAGTTAAACGTTTTTCTTAGCAGATATATTTGAATTTTTGTCAAGAAATTGTCCTTTCAATTTTCTATTGACTTGGGTACCTTAAACATGTACATAATTTGCTCGTATTATATAGGATTACCTCCTTGGAACATGACTCAATTCAGATGATGGTGGTAAAAACAACATTTAACCATATCGTGGCAAAATTCAAGCTTTTTGGAAATGCCATGTGTTCCTGCGGAAGGAGATCAAATGCCCAGATTCATTCCATGTGGCTTCCATTCAAAGAATATGGTTAACTTATAAGAGGGAAACCAGTTCTAGCTTCGACAATAAAAAAAAACTATCACTCCATCTAGCACTTGGCGTTTCTTTCCAATTTTCTTCAGTGCAATAATAAGGATAATTAATTTAATTAGTATAGTTGGTGAAATTAGTGTAGTAATAAGTGTCTGATCTCAGTTCCTGACAGAAAAACGATTACAAAGCTTCAAGAAAAATGTCAAGAGGCGCCAAATGCTAGAGGGCATTGATGTTTTTTTTTGCTGACACTAGTGCCAGTTTCTACTCTTATAAGTTATCCATACTCGTTGGCTCCCATCGGGAAAAGACGCTTGTTACGAATAGGAACAATCCGAACACTTTAGAGGTTTTTATTCTTCTTTTGATTACTATTTACTTTAAGCCAGGGAAAAGTAGTGCCTGACGCTAATGACCGTGTCCGTAATGCACTAGCTTTGTTATGTAGTATAACAGAAGGGAAAGCTGAGCCCTTAACATAAAAAAAGAGAAAAAGGATCAGAAGACTTTGTCTTAACATGAAATCTGGAGAATAATCAAAGAAGAATAACAGATAAAACTAGTGTTGTCAAATAAAGCAAAACTTGACGTGCACAAAGGACACACAACAGGCGGTTAGAGGATGTTAAAAAACACACAAAAATTGATATAATTCCAGACAAATTTTGTGTCAGAAATTTAGTTCTGGACAAGATCATATTAAATAAATACTATCAGTGTATATTTTTTTAACCGGAGAAAAATGACCTGCGCTTTCACCAAGATTTAGAACACGATATCTATGTTGGAGCTGGTGGAAAAATATCATCTTGGCCTAGGTTTAAATACGAGGTTTGTTTCCGTAAAATTTTTCAAAAATGAATTTCTTTTTAAATTCAAATAGTTGGATTTTGTATTGGGAATTTGTTTTACCAAAAAAAGAATTGACAGTGTGTGCTTCGGAGTTATAAATTCCGAGTTGAAGATTAAGAACGCAAGTACAAACTGCAAGTGCTGTTGATTTCAACAAGGTATAGGTTCCCGTTTAGAGTGCAATCAAAAGTAAGATTTTATTTAACTTCCTTCATGGTACTAATACTAACTACTGAATCACTCAATAGAAACATGTTTTTTTCGATCTTAACCAGGCATGAGTACCCCTTTAGAGAACAATAAAAGATAAGATCTTGTTTGACTTCTTACACGGTGCTAATACTAAATATAGAGTAACTTAAAGGACATTTTCTTGTCGATCTGAACCAGGTGTTGATTGCCGTTTAGAGTGCAATCAAAAGCAAAATTTAGTTTTACTTCGTACATGTTACTAATACTAACTACACAGGCACTCAATGGATACATTTTTCTGTCAATCTCAGCCAGGTAGTTGTTCCCATTAAAGGCGAGATCTTGCTTGACTTTGCATTAGGTACTAACAGTGACTACACAGTCACTCAGTATCAGTACATACATTTCGCTATTGACCTCAACCAAGGGTGGGTGCCCCTTTATATCGTATCATCATGCTTGAACAAGGCATTTTAATAGTAGAAATGTTGTCACAGCAACAGAGACTGAGTCACATTTTGGCATTCTTAAAGTTGTTATCACGAAGTGAGGGTTATTACAATTTTTCAGACCAGGGTAAAACTTTTGTTAAGTCTGGCGTTTTGTCTGCTAATTAAACGCAAATATATTAAATAATAGTTTATTTGTGTGGATCACATGATCTGTTCAAAGTTGATTCTGATTGTGCCGAAAATAGTGAAGCTTGGAAAGATTTAATAAAGTCTGATTTTAGGCGTAAATGTCAGAGTTTCTTATGCCTGGCTAATGTAAAAATTATTTTGTAATAAAACTCCAGTTTCAGAAATATAGTCACAGCGACAGCGATTGAATGATAAGAAGTGCGTTTTACAGAAACTCAAAGGATAAACTTGCAACTTGTTCTTACTCCCCGTTGAGCTCCATCACAGCAGAGTCACAGTGATGAACTTCAAAGAAATGTCTAAGAATAATCTCAATGATTCCACATACACCTTTTAGGACAAATTTGTTAGTACAAATAGCATGCATTTGATTTACCGAATATGCTCAGACTGGATCTTCTAAAAGTGGGAGAAATACATTGTTCTCACGGGTTCTGGATCGCTTCACTATAGAAGAAATACATATATACGATAGAGACAGAAAGTTAAGAAGCTCTTTATTTTTCATCGTGAAATTTATCTGAAGTCGCTTATCGCGGCCTTTTCTCCAATAAAAAATGCTGCAGGATCCAAGTCTAAAATTAGTATCTTCAATTCCCATTTAAACCTCTAGTAGACCATTTGAATCAATTTTACTGTTTCTTTTTCTATTCCATGTCTATCTTGAGAGAAAAAAGCTCTTGAATCCCTTTTAGCAAGACTAGTGAATTTTGTTAAGGCTTTAACTGAAGCTTCAACCCGTGTTTTAGGCTTAAATGATTGTAAAAATTGAATATCTGATAGTTATATTATGCTGGTAGCAATTGCAAGCTAGCTCCTCACTTTATAAAATATCTGAGAAACGCAAAGATAAAAAGTAAAAAGCGTGAGTGTTAAGAATTTAGCAAATAAGAATAGAAATAAGCAAACAATCTTGTATTACATATACCTTATTCCTCTAACTCATTGAAACATCGCAGTCTGATTTCACAAAAAAGCTTGAAGTAAAAATATTTAATATTAGTTTTTTTTCTAACGAGGATTATAATTTTGATATAGAATTTATAAGAGCTATCTCCACACAGAATTCTCATTCTGTGTGGTCTTCCAAAATTGTAATTTTAAACTAAATCTTGGATGTTTTATATAGATTGCAGGAAGAAATTTGCATACAAGATGTCATTTTCAAAACTTCTAATGAATTGAAATCCTCCCCCCCCACCCTAAAACATATTATCGGATAGGAATTATCACTTAATATTCAGGTGTCACTACCTGAGGAAGATTTATTTGATAAAATACATTTAATAGAAATCAACTTGATGATTTTATTTGTTCTTCAACTAGAACTCTTTTTCCTTATAAAAAAAGATGACTAAAAGAAAATGTTATGACGAAGGAATAAACTTTATTCAGTGCATTGCTAATTTAACATTGGCACATGAGCATTACAGGGAACTTATAAATGATTCACATTAGCTGGTATGTCTCGTTGAAAGAGAATTTTGAAACAAAGAGACACCTTTTGAATATATATCTAAAAAAAAGAAAAGCCAAAAGAACATTTTTATCAGTGCCTGAGCAGGAAACTTTTATTTATTTCAGAAATAATCTTGCTGTGTGGTGAAACGCATTTTCAACTCTTGTAAAAAGAAATGGGGATTGAAAATATTATATCATACGACATTTTTTGATTGGACGACAGGGCGGCACAGAATTATCCGAATCTACCTTTGCCCTTACAATTACAGCCGGGTATATGTTAGTGTCTTCTTATTTTTCATAAAATATATGAGAGAGGCATTTAACCTTGAAGGTTGTCTAATTCATAGTCTATCTATTTATAGGAACTAATGTTTTTTGACAAATTAAACATTAAGAAATATAGAAAAGAAAGAAAAATAAAAGAAACAAGAAATGCTATATGAAGCGATCAGCTAATTAAAGTTCAGCGACTTCAACTCCAGATTGCTTAGTTCTTAAAAAAGAGAAGTGCTTAAATTCTGAATCTTTCCATTTATAGAAGTTAATTCTTGACAAAGGAAAAAAAAGAATGAGAAGAAAGAAAAAAAATAATCAAGAAACGTTATATAAAATACCAGTCATCTAAGTACAGTCCATGAATTTTAAGCTCTAGATTTCTTAATTCTCAAAAAAGAGGATTACTTAGACAGAGGAAAAATAAGAAAGATGTAAATAAAGAAAATAGTGAATATTAAAAATGTTATACGAAGGGATCAGTTAAGTACAGTCTAACAATTCTAAAGACGTTATGCGACACATTTTGACACCCTGATATGTGCTACATCCGTTTTCTCACTAAGAAATGATACTAGAATTATTGGATAGATCTTACAGGTCCATTGGAAATAGTTT
This sequence comes from Artemia sp. Qi Xiang Cuo, assembly GCF_049724085.1. Taxonomy (NCBI): domain Eukaryota; kingdom Metazoa; phylum Arthropoda; class Branchiopoda; order Anostraca; family Artemiidae; genus Artemia; species Artemia sp. Qi Xiang Cuo. The sequence goes on along the minus strand of NC_142803.1, from coordinate 37,308,337 downwards.
GTAAGAACAATTGATCGTAACTAGCAGTAAGCCTTTTGAAGCGTGTTTTCAGTTTTTACCCCTTTCATGGATTATAATTATTTTGTGTATCATAATTCCTTTTGAATTACTTCAGCTAATCTGGTCAAGGATATAAGTACACGTACGGGGCATTTCGTTGTTACCAAAGTTGTTGAAACAACCATAAAAAGAGAAGCAAGCAGAAGAAAATGCCCTGATACTTAGATTATATGAATATGAATAGAAAAACATTTTTATACTATTTTATCTTCTAGATATAATATTTTTCCATCCCAAAATTCAACTTAAACATGCTTTAATTGAAAGTTCTAGTTATATACTGTTTATTTTGTTGAATACTGTCTGATCTTGGTTTAATCCTATACAGCTAAAAAAAAATGAGCTCAAGAAATTAATAAAGAAACGGGCTCAAGAAATAAGCAAACACAGGTCAAACTCTTGAGGAGCGTAGTATCAAAGAATTCTTCTTGGGATGGACGTATGAGGCGGTTGTTCCAGGGATGGTGGGGGAGGGAGTCGAAACACGAAAAATTTTATATTTAAGTTACAAATATTCCGGTAGAAGGGTAATTCGAAACAGTTGCACGTGGGAATTCCCCATATGTTTGTGCAGGAATGTGTCGAGGGTTTTCGACGTTAACTCCGAGTTAATTTTGGCACCCGTGGAAAGGAGTTCCTCAAGATTTAAAAGGAAAATACTAAATTATCTTCTTTAGGCAACTTAAAGTATATTAAATAAACAATTTTTTTCCAAAATATTTTTGTATATATTTAAATTAATTCGAGAATCACCATTAATTTTCTTGAAGGTAAAGACAAATTTTATCAACAAAGCACAATTTGTGAATAACTCTCTTATAGAATTATTATTTTTCATCCTGTGAAACGACAGCAAAAATATTGAATAAATTCGGCACTTCCACTTGAAGAGGAGCATATGACAGGAAGACTTACATGATTTTCTATCCGCATGTCGAGTTCTCTTTCTCTCTCTTAGCAGAGGTTTGGTTGGAGCCGTGACCGTCTTCACAAGTGATTCTAAAATAACGTCCTCCGCGTCTGAAGTACATGCGTCCGAGGTTCCACTTTTATGTGATGTTGACCTCCCAAAATTATTCAGCCTTTGACCTAAAAAAGGCTATTGGTTAAAGTTTTGCTCCCAGTTCACATTTTTGACCACACCGGAAAGGTGACGTAGATGCCAGATTCGACAAATTCCCATTTTGTCTTTGTTCAATCAGATTTTGAGATCATAATTTTTAAAATTTGTATGGTGAAAGTGAACAAGAATAAAACAATTTTTTTGCCTGATAAATTTTTACAAAATTCTGTCTCTGAATCGGAATTTTACTAGCACGGATTATGTAATCATACAATAATGGTATAATCATAGGCAGCGCAATAGCGCTGCCTAAGTAAAGAACGATATTGGCACAATGTATTTTTTTTTTTTTTTAGTTTTGGCCAGGGCGCTTCGTATTGAAGGAGTTGTCGTAGAAACTTCGTAAAGGGCTCATTCGATTGGAAATTGGAATGACTAGTGCCCTTTTAATAGTCGAAAGTGATTGGAAGGCTACTAAAACCCCTTTCACGCCCACAATTCCCCAAACAAACCCAATCAAAATTTTCAGATAGCCATTTTGTTCAATGTAGTTGATTTCCAGATATAAATTATGTATTTGAGGGGGACACTCATCCATAGCCCTCAGGGCAAGGGTTATAAGTTATGCCCTAGGGGCATATAAGGCTTTTATTGGACGCGTTGTCTTCAAAACTTCAAAAAGTGCGTATTGGATGGGAAATTGCAATGAATAGTGTCCTTGTTCATAGTCAAAACCGATTAGAAGGCAATTAACCTCTTCGCCACGCCCACCATATACCCATAAATATCCTATCGCAATTAAGCGATAGCCATCTCATTCCAAGTCGTATACCGTTGTAGACATTATTTCTTTAAGCAGGACATCCCCCCCGCAGTCTTCAGGGCAAGGGTTATAAGTTATGCCGTGGGGGCATATAAGGTTTTTATTGAAAGCTTTGTCGTAGAAACTTTAAAAAGGGGTCATTCGATAGGAAATTCAAAGAGCAAGTGCCCTTTTTAATAGTCGAAAGTGATTGGAGGGCAACTAACCGCCCTCTCGCGCCCACCTTTCCCCCAAACACATCCAATCAAAATTTTTAGATACCATTTTGTTCAAAGTAGTTGAAAGTTCTGGAAATTAGGTCTTTGAGGATGACATCCCCCCACAGCCCTCAGGGCATGTGTTGTGAATTATGCACTGGGGGCATATAAGGTTTTTATAGAAAGCGTTGCCGTAGAAACTTCAAAAAGGGCTCATTCGATTGGAAATTGAAAGGGCTAGTGCCCTTTTTAATTGTCGAAATTGATTGGAAGACAACTAAAAACCCTTCCAAGCCCACCATTTCACCAAACGCATCCAATCAAAATTTTGGGATAGCTATTTTGTTCAACGCAGTTGAAAGTTTTGGAAATTATGTCTTTGAGCAGGAAACTCCCCCCACAGTCTTCAGGGCAAGGGTTATAAGTTTTGCCCTGGGGGCATATATGGTTTTTATTGAAAGCTTTGTCGTAGAATCAAAAATGTTAATACTTAATACTAAATACTAAATACTTAATACTTAATCAAAAATAATTAAGTATAAAACGGATTCTCTCCGATGATCGATATTAGTTCAGACCACGCTCATAAGAGGATCAGAGCGACTATTTGAGTTATAAACTTGGCTGGCGTTATTACGCAAAAATCATATAGGCTAGTAATATCTGTCTGTTGATATCAGTTGGATAAGTTATCCAACTAAAATAGTTATATGTTATCCTGGATAACAAATGACTTTTTTTTTTAATATATCCTTTGATTTTCTTTTATTAATGAAATATCCTGTAGCGTTCGGTGTTGTATTATTTTAATTTAGACTTTTGATGTTTACACTTTCCTGACATACCCGCAGTTGCTCTATGGATGTTTTGTTCATTTTTGGTTGTTTTTCCTTGAAATCATTCATTTGCGTAAGTTTATAATCTCTCATTCCTGTATACGATTTATTATAATCAATAAAAAGAAGCAAAGGATTAAATAATTGAAGCAATTCTTTGATGCAGACCTTTTTTTTGGCAGGATTTCGTTCTATTTTTAAATTTGTCTAATTTTAAGTTCAAATCCTCAATGCAACTTTCAAAAACATACATTTTTTTCGTTACCAGACTATGATAATTCTTTTCTAATAAGTAAGCATGAGCAAAAATTCAAATGCACCAACACAAAAGAAAAAACTCGTAGTTCCTAAGCTGCTTGTGCTTTCTTCTATAAAGTTGGCTCTTATAAAGCTGTCTAAAGATAACTTGAGCGTTGAAGCCAAAAACACAGCTTAAAACTAAAAAAGAGAGAAGAAAACAGTATGTAAATAAACAAAGACAATTTCAAATTAAAAGCAACATCGGATTACTAGTTTAGAAAGCTAGCTGGTAGTTGAATTTTGCATGAAGATATGAAATTCCAATTTGAAATTTTTGAGTAGTTTTTTTTTTTTAATTCGGTCTCAAACTTACCAGCTTTTGATTTTTGTCAAAGACTAACCTAGCTTTTAATTCCTTATGGAAATATTTACTTGTTTTACACATAAATGCCGTCAGAGCCTCCCTTCACATTACCGCTAAACTGAAGTTGTATTCAGGATTTTCATTTTTATAATAAGGTCAGAAACCACCACAACCGCAATTAAAACTTATTTGCTTCTTGACGAACAACCTCTATCGAATGTTTTATCCAGAATTCCAGTTAAAAAAAACTTCAACTTACCTTGTTTTGGGGGACATGGAGGAAATGAAGTTATGTGGTGTGGAAAAGGGTCTTTTTAAAACCATTGTACAATCAAATTCTATCTTTCTGTATATTAATAACACTTTGTTTTTATTTGCGGGAAAATCTTGATGCCCAAATTCTTACATGAGTACATCATAACCAGTACTTTCACAATTCACAGTCATCCATATCGTTGGGTTACCTCTACCGCAAATGATTACCACCACACCAGCGACAATCATCAAAAGAGCGTCGACTGTAACCAACATTAGTCACCAAAGTTTCAAAGAAAGTGAAAATAAAGTATGACTGTTTGGATTTGCTAAGGTGGAACTACACAGCCATATATATCTTAAAAAATTGGGAATAATCAGGAATAAAATTTTTTATGAAAAAGACCTCAATATTTAGTTATGTAGTTTTTGGTATTGGCGGGTGCCAAATTAAGGAATAAAAAAAAAAAAAAACAAAGCGAAAACGTGGGTGAGACGTCAGCCTGAAGGTGTAATTATCTTTAGGAATCAAAATATTTTCAGTGTTCAAATTTTTACGAAGGATAAGTGTTGCCAAATTTAACTATTTAGTTTTACCTATTTATTTCTACTACAGCGTGGCAACACTGACAAGAACGTGGCAGTGTCTTAAAAAACACTATAATTTTTAAATAACAAAAATAAACATAAAGAAAAACGGAATAGACCTGAGATAAGTCCAGGGGAGTAAAAGTGTTTTTATTCCCATCTCCTTAGAAGTTTAATCATATGATTTCTGATCGAAACAGCCTTCTTTTAACTTTCACCTATAGCTCATCTAGAAGATGATAAAAAAGGGGAAAAAGACACTTCGCTATTTATTAGGATTCCACTACTGCAGATGATGTGGTCGAGGATATGTAGATACTAAAATGAAACAAACCAGCTTTGTTTTTTCTTCCCAGGGAAAGCGACAAGTTTCCTCTGATTGACATTGATTCTGTGTCTGACATATCACTGGCAAGAATGTGACGAAGCTCAGCGTCTGCTCTGTCTTCTTCACGCCTAAAGCTGCCAACCTGGAAATAAAAAATGACATTTGTATCTTTTTTTCTTCTAAAATTACAAGCCGTTTATATTTTCTTTGTTCCTTCAATTTTACAAATAAGGAAGAAGAATAGCACCTATTTAATTTAAGAAGTAAAATTGAGTGGCTGTTTTGTCTACTATTAGTTAATTATTAAATTTTATCATTGACAGTTGCTTATTTTTCTCGGTTGTCTTTCGCTTGTGCTGTTAGAAGGTCTCAAACAGATATAGACTGTCATGTCACTGGCCCACACACTGATATGGGTGAAAGGGACCAGGTTTATTTTAACAATATTATAATACATGTTTAATTTTCTTGAAAACATTGCACGCATTGAGAGATAATTTTTAGTTTAATCCGGTTTCTATTCGCAGTTCTAAAAATCAAGTATTTTATTTTATCTTGATTTAATTCTTGAATGACAGGTGTCAGTGACATAATTTCAGTTGTTATGCAAACAAAATACTTAAATCAATTTCTACAAAGACTTTCTTCCATTTGCCCCAATTATCACGACTATTACCATAGCTACACAACATCCCATCTTTAAGGTGTCCATGGTCCCCGTAGATTTTGATTCTTTTTTTGTTATCCTCCCAGCTCTTTGAGTCAGTGGGTAAGGGATGTGGATGTATTGTTCCTCCCAAGATTAAATCACTTTTTTCGGTACTTTCATTGACAAAATTGAAAAAAACAACATAATAGCCTCTCCCTAGATTTTGAAAAATATGTTTTTGCCCCTCATCCCTTAATTTCTATAAATTGAGGCCACTGAATTGAGTCACCCCCTTGAAGTGTGCTTATCAAAAGTGTTCGGGGATATGATATTTCATTTTGAGCACACATAGATTTGTTCCGTTTGAAAGTATCTTTTGGCGGTGGCAGTATTAGTTATAAATAGGAGTAGTACATGGAGCACTAGGGGTGGATACCTTCTGCAAAGCTAGCTCTTTATTTATATGGCTTGGCTACTTTCTGTAAAGCCAAAATTCCAAAAATTTTACATTTTAGCTTAATTTAGTGATGCAATTAATTTTTAATCAATCATATATAATCACTTAAAAGAATACCCTGGATGATCCCTGAGACATCATGAGTCGAAAAGTGATGCAACGTGCATTGAATATATCAAATTAACTTAACATAAGGTTACAGGGGAATATAAACCTTAAACAAAACTGTTGTAGGTATAAGTATGTGTTCTATGAATGTATGTATTGGATTAACAACGCTTTTTGACTACAAACTTCCTTACGTCGGGATAAATATGTATTCTGTGTGGCGATAACGCCCTGCAAGGATTAGATATCTAATAGGAAGTTGAGATTTGCTTACACAAGTTATACTGGCAAAAAAGACTATAGACAAGTGTCTTATTACTTTAGAATTCTAGCCTGGGACTTTGTGGCATTATATACTTATTGCTGGAGAGTCTGGAATAAATATTGAGTTTTATTTCGTAGCTTCTGCTTTTGTGTAAGTAACTTCCCGTTAGACGAGTTTTATGTTTTTTTTTTAGTTTGTCCCCTAGAGCCTATGCTGATATAACTTGTCTATAAATTTGATTCGTTGGAATGGTGCCTTAACACCTATAAGTTACAAATGTCTAAAGGTACGAGCATAAGGAGGGGAGGCCTCAAGTCCCAAACCTTCAAATTATATAGAATAAAAATCCTTGAACGATTCTGGTCGCATAAATGTGTAGCATGTCCATCAGTCTACTAGAATGTATCTATAGTAGCTACCGTTACTCCCCCCCCCCCGACATATATTCTTTAGGCTTTCCTGTCATTTTCTTTAAAATGGCTCTCTCTAAATATTGATCTTATTCCACAGAGGACAAGAAGCACAGAGAGTGGTCAGGTGTTTTTTGATCCTTTTTATTAGGTAAACAGGGCATAAGCTATCAGAGTTTGGGATCAAATGAGCACTCTTCTGACTATTTACTGTTATCCGTCCTACATAGTTGCATCAAGAGACTAAAATAGGAAATAGGTGAAGTGTTTCTCTTATTAAACCTTCCCTAATATGTAGACAGGGATATAGTGCAAACATTTATGTCTGGGAGTACTGAAGACTAAGGAGGCTTTTTTTTTCAGTTGAGTGTGTTCTCTTACAAGGTTACCTCCCGTTTTTTTTTTATTTTGTAATCGGCTGAATCATCACAAGAGCAATGGAAATATTCCAGGGCGGTGAAATAAGCCCTAGTTTTGGCAATACGCAAACAATATTGCCCTTTTAGCTGAATTAAGTTCAAGCCAATATTTTTTTTAAAGGGGTGAATGATCGTATTTTTAAACATTAGTGAAGTGAATAGCGACAAAGGGTTTGCTCTTCAAATTTATTCCAAATGCAAAATTTGCTAGTTTAAGGTTACTTGAAGAAAGTCATTAGCATTTAAAAATCTTTGAAAAATGAGAGAATACCCCCAAAAGAGGGGTGATCTTAATAAAAATTACGCTTGTATTGTGTTTTTATACAGTATTTTGTATTGTTACACAGTTTGTTCGCAAACTATAATAAATATTCCATGGAATATATATATATATATATATATATATATATATATATATATATATATATATATATATATATATATATATATATATATATATATATATATATATATATATATATATATACACACACACACACACACATACATATACATATACATATACATATACATATATACATATATATAAATATATATATATATATAATATATATATATATATATATATATATATATATATATATATATATATATATATATATATATATATATATATATATATATATATATATATATATATATATATATATATATATATATATATATATATATATGGCTGAGAAAGCTCAAAACTTATGTATTATTGGTTAATAATGCATTGACAATCTTCATAGCCGAATTGATTACTTCAAATGGTTTATTGCTTCCTGTTTTGACTATGCTACAGATTAATGTGAGATGGCTAAATCCGACCCGTGACAACTCTGAACCATCATATTTCGCATTCTCCATGTTTCAGAGTCTTCATAATTTCTAATTTTACAATCCTGTTGTATATGGTCAATTGTTTTTGAAATACGGTTAAATCTATCTGTCCAATTCATATGTTAGAAGTGATCTTTGTGTGTTTGACCTGGGCGGCACCTAATGAACTTGCTGCCGCTAGTTCGCAGATGATCTTTCTCTTTTTTTTGAATTATTCGCTCAGCATTCGTTTAGTATCTTGTTATAAATCTTTGGTTCAGAAGCTCAGTCTTTGCTAACATAAGTGGCGGATGTTTTTTCTCTGATTGGCGTGAAGCCTCGGAGACAATAGTATTGATGTCTAGAATATCATCTTAGGACCTCACCCACCCCATCCCCACTCTGACTCGAACGGTCGTTCATACAAGAAATATCTGAATTCCAGCACCTTGGCTGCTTTGTAAGGATAACCCGAAGGTTTTCCATCAGGAATTTCATCGGGGCTCTCAACGTCTTTGACCACTCGCGTCGGTGAAGAATCATTAATATACAACTCATTGATAAAGCCGGAAATGATGAAATCAACGAAATCCAATAGCAAAGCTATGACCTTACAACTTTAATAGAACCAAGACGATTACAATGGTTTGGCTGTGCTCTCCATTGATCATAACATATATCATCTCAAGACCCAGGCCACTGTATCCCCACTCTGAACCGAACAGTCACTCATATAGAAATATCTGAGCTCAGGTATCTTGGCATTTTTATAAACACAATCGGAGGATTTTACATCAGAGATTCAATCTGGACTCTAAATTCAGTGACCCAGTCGGCAATGATGAACTCCACGAAATTAACTAGCAAAAATATAACCTGACAACAATTTAATCAAACAGAAATGGAAATAATGGTTGGCTGTGCTCTCCATCGCTCAGAGTATATCTTTCTCAATAAATTAATTAAAAAAAAATTCCAAAAAATAAGTTTTTCAAAGAAAAGTAAAGGCCATTTTAAAATTAAGCTCAGCAGATACAAATACCTGTTAAAATTCAAACTCAAATCGACCAGAAATTACTATTAAAGAATATATGAAACCCAAAACGAAAAAAAATTAAATAAACAATCATAGCAAAAACATACAATAAGTAATAATATAAATGAATAAATAGATCTTAAAACGAGTAATGCTTCGATTGAATATGAAAATCAAGCTTAAAACGAAAAAAAAATATTTTGCTGTTGATGTATAAATGAAAACTTAAAACGAACAGAAATTAAATAAACAATCAATGCGAACAAAGATACAATAGATATTAATGTAAATGAATAAATAAACCTTAAAACGAGTAAAACTTAAATTGAATTTGCAAATCAAGCTTGAATCGAATAAAAGTAACTACAAACTAGAGTTTGGGTATCGCCTCACTGCAGAAGCCTAAAACCTACTGCGTCATTGGCGCTTTACTGAAAATTTTGATGTGTCTTAACGTCCCCTCAAAATTTCTATATACAGTTATACAGAATAGTTACAGTTATTGAAACCTTTGAAAAAATGGAAACGGATACCGTAAGTTCATTTCTTATTGGATATTTTCTGCATACTATGGAGAAAGAACATGTTGATTAATTAATAGCCCTTATGTAGGCTAATTGAAAAAATTGAAAACTTCTTTTGATTTATTTCTTATTTTAATTTATATCGTTCCTAAAACTGCCTCCCTTTACTTAAACTCTCTCTTAATTTGCAAATATATAGCTCAAGTTAAATATTATTCATGAGTTTCTTCGTTGCTAAATTGACGTAGGCTTTCCTCCACAGTCGTTGAAAAAACTTAAAGAAAAAATCAAGCATGGGAAATTCATTGAAAATAAGTAGGATTAATTCTGGTTAGGCCTATATATTTTCGTATTTGCGGGGGAGGGCAGTGGAAAGTTGTGGTGAAGTTAAGTGGAATAATGTTAGGAATAATAAATAAGTAGTTTAAAAGTTTTTTTTTTAATTTTGTAATAATTTCTTCAGAGGAGGCCACTCAGAAGTAAATTTTGGGTACTAAAGGGACAATTTTTTTTATTTGACAATCTATTGAACCTAATTGCAAAACGTTTTGTTGAAGCCGACGTTAGATCATCGTTCGTAAGGAAATATTCTCTGTAACTGGGGAGCCTTTGCCTCTCCACTAATGCAAAATGTAGAAAGTTGGATAGAACCTCTTCCCTCACCCTCTCCCAAGAAATACCATCACCTCCTCAACAAAAATTCTAGCTCCTGTCTTTATCCTCTGAATTTATGACAATGGAATCTTCAAGTTAGATGGGAAACCTGCCTCCCCCTTCCGAGAAGTTCCCCAATCCGTCGGAAAATTTTCCAAGGAAAATTCTCCCCCTAGTAAAATCCCAAGTTCTTTACTTTTAATTGATTAATTATCAATTTTTGCAACAATCCCAGCCCCTTCCTTTGAACTAATTCTGTATATGCCTGAAGATTCAATGAGAGTCAGTATGTTTCGGTGTTAACACATATTTTTTTCATGTGAATTATATAATACTATATTTGAATAACAATCATATATCTACCGTGTGTCTTTACCTTTCTTGATTTTTCCAGCGTTCAAATATAAGTAAAACCAATAAATCAGATTCAAACTGGATACAAGATAACATTTTGTCAATGTCTATTTCGAAATTTTCATCAGATAGGTTTGGAAAGAGAAAGCATGGGGGGGGGAGGCTAGCTGACCTCGGATCTGTTTTGACTATTAAAAAATGAGCTCGTAGTTTCAATTTCAAATCAAATGAGACCTCTTTGAAGTTTATACGAGCATGCCTTTCATAAGAACCATATCTGCTCCAGGGCATAATTTATAAGCCTGCTCCCGGGCTCTAGGGGGTTGTGACGACACCTGAGTTTTGTTATCTGTATTTGAACAATTTCTAACTTAATGCCTATCTTAAAATGTTTATTGGATGAATTTGAGGAAAAAGGGGTGTAGGGGAGGGGGCTAGTTAACCTCCAATCTCTTTTGAATCTAAAAAGCTGAACTACAACTTTCAATTTCCAATCAAATGAGCCATCTCTGAAGTTTTTACGAGCATCCCTTCAATAAGAACCATATGTTCCCCCAGGGCATAACTTACACCACCTGCCCTCGGGCCCTGAGGGGCTGTGTCAACCCCGGAGTTTTCATTATATGGTCTTTGAACTATTTTAAAAAAAGGTATCTCAAAGTTCTTATCGGATGGGTTTGAGGAAAAAAGGAGCGCGGAGGGGGGGGGGGCTATGTGCCCTCCAATCTATTTTGACTCTTAAAAAGTGAACTAGAACTTTCAATTTCCAATCAAATGAGCCCTCTTTGAAGTTAATACCAGCAGCCCTTAAATAAGAAGCATATATGCTCCTAAGGCATAACTTACACCACTTACCCCTATGCCCTGGGGGTTGTGTTGACACCGGAGTTTTTGTTATATGATCTTTAAACCATCTTTAAAAAAAAAGCCATCTTAAAATTTTCATTGGATGCATTTGGGAAAAAAGGGTTTGGGGGGAAGCTGGCTACCCTCCAGTATCTTTATACGCTTAAAAAGTGAACTAGAACTTTCAATTTCCAATCAAATGAGCCCTCTGAAGTTTATACGAGCATTCCATCCATAAGAACCATATATGCCCCCAGGGCATAACTTATAACCTTTGCCCCTGAAGACTGTAGGGGGAGTGTCCTGCTCAAACATACACTTTCCAGAACTCTCAACTACGTTGAACAAAATGGATATATCAAAATTTTGATTGGATGTGTTTGGGGAAATGTTGGGCGTGGAAAGGGTGTCAGTTGCCTTAGAATCACGTTCGACTATTAAAAATGGAACTAGCCATTTAAATTTCGAATCGAATGAGCTTTTTCTGAAATTTCTACGACAACGTTTTCTATAAAAAAACCTTATATGCCCCCAGGGTATAACTTAAAACCCTTGCCCTGAGGATCGTGGGAGAGTTGTCACCCTCAAAGACCTAATTTCCAGAACTAAAAACTACGTTTAATGAAATTGCTATCTCAAAATTTTGATTGGATGTGTTTGGGGAAAAAGTGGGCGTGAGAGGGGGGTTAGTTGCCCTCCAATCACTTTTGACTATTAAAAAGGGCACTAGCCATTTGATTTTACAATAGAATGAGGCTTTTTTGAAGTTTATACGACAACGCCTTTTATAAGAACCTTATATGCACTCAGGGCAAAAATTACAACCCTTGCCCTGAGGGTTTTGTGGGAGTGTCCTCCTCAAAAACATATTTTCTATCTGGAAATCACCTACGCTGAACAAAATGGCTATCTCAAAATTGTGAGTGGATGTGTTTGGGGGAATAATGGGCGTGGGGGGGGTTAGTTGTCCTCCAATCTCTTTCGACTATTAAAAACGGCACTAGCCCTTTGAACTTCCAATCGAATTAGCTTTTTTGAAGTTTTTACGACGACGCTTTCTATAAAATCCTTGTACGCCCCCAGGGCATAACTTAAAACCCTTGCCTCGAGGGTTGTGGGGGAGTGTCCTCCTCAAAACATATTTTCTATCGAGAAATCAACTACGCTGAACAAAATAGCTATCTTAAGATTTTGATTGGATGTGTTTGGGGGAATGATGGGCGTGGGGGGGGCTACTTACCCTCCAATCACTTTCGACTAGTAAAAAGGGCACTAGCCCTTTGAATTTCCATTCGAATGAGCCTTTTTTGAAGTTTCTACGAAAACGCCTTCTACAAAAACCATATATGCCCCCAGGGCATAACTTAAAACCCTTGCCTTGAGGGTTGTGGGGGAGTGTCCTCCTCAAAAACATATTTTCGATCTGGAAATTAACTACGCTGAACAAAATGGACATCTAAAAATTTTGATTCGATGTGTTTGAGGGAATGATGGGCGTGGGGGGGGGGCTAGTTGCCCTTCAATCCCTTTCGACTATTAAAAAGGGCACTAGAACTCTCGATTTCGAATCGAATGAGGCCCCTTTGAAGTTTCTACGACGACCCCTTTCATATGAAGTGCCTCGGAAAAAAAAAAAAATAATAAATAATAAAACATTGGAGCCGTATGGGCTTTATTAGGGCGTATTCGTCTCTGGGGTTGAAAAAGCAACAAGGAAGACAAAAAAAAATATCACGCATTGTATCAAAGCAGATTTAGATCCACTCTGTGGTCTCAAGAAGTAACTGCAAAGTTGGAATAAGTCCTAACTCTAATTGACCGAGCCACTCATAACTTACCACCATGACGAGGCTCAGGGACGGGGGGAAGAGCCAAGATACTTCAGTTCTGGTACACGTACAGGTAAGGACACACACACACACACACACACACATATATATATATATATATATATATATATATATATATATATATATATATATATATATATATATATATATATATATATAATATGACTAGCATTTGCAAAATTAGATTAGTTTCAATAGCCCAAATATTGTCATGTCAGAAAAGACAAATTTATTCAACTGCTTTCAATCAAATTTCCATGTTCCCCAAATTTGATTATTCCGTACAATTATGAAGATGGTCAAAAGGCAATACTCTACCCTGGGTCGGGAAGAGAACAATAAAATGCCTAAGAAGAGTTAGACAATTACTTCAGTTATTAGTTTTCCTCTTGTTTTGTTCCTCTCTCTATGAGCTGCCCTTTTTTCAATTTGCGTTAATACTCGTTCCCGTGTTGTCCGGTACTCCAGAGCAAATTCTGCAATTATTCGAAATATGGTACCAGGTTTTGAATCACGTGCCATGTGCACTGGTGTTCCTAGCCACAGCATAAAAGACTGGAACCTGAAATTGAAATCAATCATACAGACAAAATAAGCAATATTATTTTACAAAGAAGATACATGTCTGTTGGACTAATTTTTAATGAGCATTTTAGTGACATTTTTTGTTCACCGTAATTATTTATTATATAGCTAAAACTTAGTATTCCAAGCTGTCCAAGCTATTTACAACTGCCGAGTTGGCAACTTTTTCAACGGCAAAATAAGTAAGAAAATATGTCAACGTTGTCAGTGTGAAAACACATATATTTTTAAAGGTTTGATATTGCCAAAGGATCAACTATGGTTCCATACAGTAAGAATAAATATATTTTTTTTACTTCGAACTGAAACATACATAAAAAAGTTCACATGCGTTAAAATGATGATTAATCTTTTATTTTTATCCCTTGTATGCAGTAGAAAAGATCCATTCCACATCAAAAATTAAACTAATCTCCGAGAAATAGAAAACAATTACAAGCCTATGGTAAACCTTGTATGTTGTTGTAGATTTTTCACGAAGTTATAAACTAAAAGTTTTTTTCACCAGTATTGAGAAAACGAAGGAAAGACGAAAACCAGTATCTTTTCATAAGCCGAGACAGCTATAACATTATTCCGAAGTGATATTTTTCTCATTTTAGGTTTCTAACACATTAAGTGCATTTTTACCGCTTTTTTTGAAAAATATTCCACATGTAGATTATATTTAACAACAGAAGAAAAACAATCTTCAGTTGTAGAGATATTTGCTGATGAACTTGAAAAAGTTTTTTGTGAAATTGATTAAAAGACAGTAGGCCGCTACATGATCATATGATATGGGAAACCTTTGGTCAAAGCAGAGTTGACTGCACAATCTTGTCTGATTTTCCACTTTGAAACAAAATGTGTATTGCCTTCAACTATATCATTATTTGTTAAGGCTCTGTAGTGGAAGTACTGGTCTTCATTTCACTTTTATATTTTTCTTTTCGCAATTCTTAAAAGTTGAATAGCATCCTAGTATAAAAGTTGTCAGAATTATATTTCGGAAACAAATGCTCAAGGAGAGAAATGTCCAGCGACACAGGTCTTAAAGTAGGGATCATAAATTTTTGTTATCGGAAATTTCACACTAATTAGGGGATATTAGGGAGATGTGCTAGAAGCTAAGGTTTTTCAAGGGGCTTGAAAATTAACAAAAAACTATTTTAAATTGTTTTTTAGGTAAATGTTTCACGTATGGCACACATTTTATAAATTATTAATATGCCAGGAGGGGCACAGCCCTCCTGGCAGGGGCATTATGTGGGGTCGGGGCGCCGCCCCTCAAAAGTTTTTGGTATTTGGTAAAAATTTCGCCGAAGCCAAAAATTTCGGCAGAAATTTTGCAAACTTGCCCGAAATTTAGCAAAATTCTTGATTTCTGCAGAAAATTCGGCATAAATCAGGTAGCGATTCGGTAAATTTACGAAGATCGCCCCCCCCAATGAAATTAGTCTTGGGGCGCCCCTTTCTCCTGGTCCTCCCTCAAACATTGGTATCATTTAAGAAGAGAAGAAAAATATCTTCATAGTAGAAATACTTGGCTATAAAATTAGAGAATTATTGATGAAATTGAACAAAAAAAACAACAAAAAAAAACAGTATATGCATGTCCTTCATGAATCAATTCACTCGATCATCCATCAGTTTTATGACTATCTATCTTAGTTCTGCCCTAGGATGGATGGATGATAAAAATCTATCAAGAAGTGAAAATGACAACATTTTTATACAATCCTGAAAAAGGCTTATGCCAGTTTTGCCTATCACTCAGAGTATCAGACTAGATATCTTACACCGTATTACTAAACATATTTGACGGCGGAATCTCTTTTAGCTTCCCATTTTGAAATGAAATTTGTAGTTTGTTCAACTCTACCATTCTTTGTTGACCAGTTTCTTTGTTGTGACCAGTGGAAATACTGGTCTTGGCTTCACTTTTCTTTTATTTTATCGTATTGATAATATAACTGATAACAATAGTTCACAAACATAATCTTATTACTGAATATACTAATTCTCATATTAACAAGATATAAAATACAGCTTGAACATGTAGATAACCATTTTCTCAAAATTTGAACTAATTATCAGGTTTTGGTATATGCAATTCTGATGATCAGGGAATTCATACAAACTCCCATTCATCATCTGAATTAAACGAGACTGATACATTTCTAATGTTGTGCATAATGGCAATAGTTTGTATTTGTACTTCATAATGTGTGAACACAAATAAGTTATTTATCATATGAATCAAGCATAATGCATATAGAAAAACGGGTAAAAACCCTTTCTAATTGTGTAAAAAAAGTTTTATCATTGGCACAAAACGTTGACAAAAAAGAACCCACCTGTGCATGACTCTTCGATAAATTATTCCTAAGACGATAATCCTTTCAGCACATTCGGAGAGAAATTCAGAAATCCTATAAGAACAACAATTTACTGAGAGTTTTTATAAGAGCAAGAAACTTTTCTTAGAGATTTTAGAAGGCTTTCATAGACAGTGTTACTTAAAAGAAATTTATTTCATATGAAAAAAACGAATTAATCTGTTACGAAGTAGCCAGGTAGTATGTTACTTGACACATAATGATTAATTGTTTCTGACAATAATAAAGAAAATTTGAACCATTTTAACAAAATACTTGCTTCAACTCACATTAATTTTACTACCATTCAGGGGCACATTTTGTGTGTGTATGCGGGGTTTGGGGGGGGGGGGGGGAATCTGAAAAATATATTTTTGGGTGATTTTTGTTGAAAAAACAAACCTAAACCCCACCCCATTACTAGATTTCGAAAAGTAACCTTTTCGTACCTTCATTTTAAAAAATAGAAAAAAGTGCTTTCCCTCTTCTATACTTTAATGAATTGGCACTCCTGCTACAGCTAGATCCAAGCTTGATAAGAAAAGAAAAAAACAGCATAATATCTTAGAATATAACCATTAACTAAACAAAATTTTAAAATAAATCTTCTTACGCCAATAATTTCCTCGTAATTACACATTACTGTTCAGCTGAATCTGAATTCAAATTACTATTTTCAAAATAGAGCTACAAAGGCAATTTTTATTCCTAGACATTTTCTTTTAAAACCAGATTTTGAAATTTCGGTAACTATGGACTGGGGTCACTCTTAACTAGAATTAAGTAAAAAACACGTTTTCAACTGAAAGTATGAAGCAAAATTAAAGCCAAAAACGAACAGAAATTATTCTGTATACGAGGGGGACTGCCCCTTCCTCAACCCTTGGTCTATGCACTAAACTCTTAAAGTTCTTTAAAAACGCATCTCACTAAAATTTAATAGCCCTTGTGTTTGACCTGTCTTCCTTATTTAATTGTAATAAAAACTCAAAGTTTACCATAAAGAGCGAGGGTTGCCAAAGGGGTAGCACCACCCCCTATTATACAGAACAGTTTCAGTTGGCTTTAAGTTTTAGTATTGTATCTTACTTTCAGTTAAAAAACTTATTTTTGTTATTTTCATTTCTTACCGTTTTTCAATTCATTCCCAGATATCCCCTATCCCTATATTAAATTTACCCTGGAAAGTTCTCCCCGGAAACTTTCCTCCCCTAAAAAAATTCCACCTGTGAAAAGTCCCCCTCCCTCCTCAGAAAATACCCAAAACAAATTTCCGTGTACCTCCAAAAAAAAACCACCATGCGTGAACAATGGGCAAATTGCTTAACTTGTAGCTCTTTCCCCAGGGAGTATAGGGGGTTAATTTATCCACAAAAGGATAGTTATTGATTTTTTCAACTATTTTGAATCAAATTGCTATCTCAAAATTTTGATCAGATGTCTTTGGGGAAAAAAAGCGTTGAAGGGAGCTAGTTGTACTCCAATATTTTCGGCCACTTAAAAAGGGCAATAGAACTTTCAGTTTCTTTTCAAATAAGCACTCCCCTGATCCTCTTATATAATTGGTTCAATCTGATCATCCCTGAAAAAAAACCCGCATCCGTGATCTTTCTGTTAAAAATTAAAAATTCCACATTTTTTTATATAGGAACTTGAATCCTCCAAATTAGAGTTCTCTGATATACTGAATCTGATGGTGTGATTTTCATTAAGACCATTAAGATTAAGCTTGTTTTTCGGGGATGTTTCTCCCTTTTTTTCGAAAATCGAGCAGGATTTCTTAGGGTCGCAGCTTTCGATGGGTAAAATTCAGATTATTGAATTTCATATGTTTGGAATAAGCATACAAAAATAATTATTTTGATGTATCTATTGTTATTGTTTTTAAGAGTTTCGGCTACTATTGAGCCAAGTAGCTCCTTACTTACAATTTTTTACCGCAAACTGTTTGATGCAACTGTTGCTGCATCCATTACATACACCTGAGGCGCTTATTACGTTTACCGTTATTTTAAAATCCTTAACGAAGTAAAAGAACAGAAGGAAAAGAAAAAAGGAAAAAGAAGAAATTGTTTATCAGTATTATGATAGTTTGTCCGCAACCAAGAATTTGAATCAGAAAGGGGTGAGGCGAGGGGTGATCCTATTTCAAAGGGGGGCCAACAGATGAAAAAGGGTATTTTGTAGCCAATGTTAAACAACAGTTAAATTATTTTTTATATTTTTGTGTTTTTGGGGAAAGAAAGGTAGGAGATGCGTTGAAACCTTTGTGCCCCGCTTCTATGAGTATGACCTCGGTTTAGCTACGTGGTTAGCTGTAATTTACAAAGAGTAAGTTAACTTTCCCTCAAACAAAAAAAGAAGATTTGAAAGTAAAAACCAGCCAAAAAATGCTGTTACAGATATAATGTTTCAACAGGAAATAATACTCACTTTGTTTTTAAACTCAGCTGCTGTTCATGCTTTCCAACTGCTCTTAAGTGATCCCAAGATGCCTTGCAGTCCGCCTCCAGTTTTGAGAGTGCTGCAGCGAGCTCATCAAAATCAACTCTGGAGGCCCGAGTGACAGCTCCAATTTCACTATAGAGATCTGTCGTATCTGGATATTTTTCAATGACAATGGAACATAGATGATGAAGCAACGAGTGTTTATGTACGGTGTCCTTGACCTCAGGTACTTTTGCAAGATAATCAATTTGGAATCCTTTGGACTAAAAAAAAGTAAATTGTAAACCAGCGCCTTTTTTCCAACTGAGAGAGTCAACGCCTTAGGTATGAATCTTTCAAGAGGGATCAGTCTCCCAGATCAGGGTCCAGAAAGGTATTTTCGACTTGCGATCTCCAATTTTCTGTGTTGTTAAGGTTTTAAAGATTTTCGGAAGACATATCATGACTTTTGAAATGAAAAAAATCGGAATTGAGTTGGTTATGAGTCTACTTCTCTTGAGATTTACTGCAAGACACAGCTCAGGAATTAAAATAGTTTCTATGTCAAGCTTGATTGGTGTTAGCATTTTCTTCCAGTTATTATGCATCTCATGAAATTTTTAAGCCTTGTAATCTTGTGAGCAAGAACGAAGTGGGGATGAAACTAAAATTCACCCTCTAGAACCCTGATCTGGGCTTGCACCTTAATCTGGATTCCTGATATATATATATAATATATATATATATATATATATATATATATATATATATATATATATATATATATATATATATATATATATATATATATATATATATTTATATATATATATATATATATATATATATATATATATATGTGTGTGTGTGTGTGTGTGTGTGTGTGTGTGTGTGTGTATATATATATATATATATATATATATGTGTGTGTGTGTGTGTGTGTATATATATATATATATATATATATATATATATATATATATATATATATATATATATATATATATATATATATATATATATATATATATATATATATATTCTTGTTTTGGAAAATTCATTCTTGTTTTTAATTTTACTTTATTAACAGACATTTAAAATTCTCTTACTTTAATTAATTTTAAGTGTATTAACCTAGAATATGCGTAAGATTGTCGCATAAAAAGATTATTTCATTTTGCTAAAAATTCATTTTGCTAGAAAGTTTGCTTGCATTTGACCTGTGCAATTTATTGATTTAAAGTGATTGGCATATCAATTTGAACTGCAACAGTTTTGAATCATTAAGAATAATGTTAAAACAACTCTAAAAGTTTTTCAGACCTAAATTTTTTGTTGTTGTTTAGTCTAGTTCTGTTTCGTTGATAAAAGTTTCCGGGATGTGAAATTAAATTAGTAGGCTTTTATATTTTACTATGGTCATTGTCTTTATTAAGACTTTTGTCCACTGTAGTATTTTTTTATTTTATTTTATTAATACTTGCAGCGCCAACTAAAACCATAGAGATCAAGTTTAAAAGAATGAAAAATTCAGTAATTCGTTTGCTCGGTTTCCAATATTACGCTATATTCATAAAAAAAATAAACACAGCTTTTTTGTTCATTTTTTAGCTACGTAACACATGGAATTCGTAGAATAGCACCATATGTTTCTGGACGGTCTCTATCAGTTAAATGTGAGAATGTACATTCTATTACCCTTCCAATTTACTGCGGTGTGCCTCAGGGGACCCTCTTGGGTCCCCTGATGTTCTGTTTGATTGTCAAATATTTAGTATGCGGTTATAACAGCCGTTGGAAATTAAATGGTGATCTTTGAACGGTATAAATTTGCAAGAAAAAACATTAAAAGTGCCGGAACAGGTGCCCTAGAAGATGTAGAAGCAGAAGCTACTGTCCTGAACATGAAAGTTAACTCCCAAAACCACATATATGAACAATAAATTTATTTTTAAATCTGAATCCTTATTTCAAGAATCAATCCCATACTCCTACCGACAGCCATAGTTACTTCCGCCGTTTACCCGCACCATAAACCGAAACAGTATGAAAAATATAGAGTCCAGGGGACTTGTCGATCATGTGTCAATCCTAAAACTCGGTCGTCCACCTGAGACTTTAGCTCTCAAGTCCTTATTCACTTCAACCAAGTTTATTTCAAATCGAAACTTAAATCTGTTTTTTTTTTAACTATGCCAGTCCATATATTAGTATTAGTATGCTAGCCCAGCCTGACACTCCCCCAAGCCCAAATAGCAAAAATAGAGATAATAAAAAAAGGGATTCAAGATTAATATACAGTCCTATCATGCTCCCGAAACGCCCTCTCCGGCAAAAATTCAAAGAAAGCAGCCTGGCCGAAAGGAGGAAGGCTTTTTGTTGAAGGTTTGGGGTTAGGACTCTCTCTAGTTCTTTTAATGATTTCCCCATAACTCACATTCGCACCCGCTCTAAAACCACCATAAATGCATTAAGAACTCTCCTGTTGTTTGCCCTGTGGTAT
Organism: Artemia sp. Qi Xiang Cuo; assembly: GCF_049724085.1. Classification (NCBI taxonomy): domain Eukaryota; kingdom Metazoa; phylum Arthropoda; class Branchiopoda; order Anostraca; family Artemiidae; genus Artemia; species Artemia sp. Qi Xiang Cuo. The sequence continues at coordinate 37,287,311 of NC_142803.1, read as the reverse complement.
CTGCTCAAGGCAAGTATAAGAAACCTTTTATACCCTCATTCGTCGAGTGTTACAGTACAAGGAGGTAGAGGAAAATAGCCTTTTGTCTCTCCTTATTTTTTTCTCAATTTCTGTTAGTCTTAGAGGTAATGAACTTTTGTATTTAAATTATTTCGTCTGAACATTAGGCGCGGCAAGTGTACAGTATGACGGCACTTAATGTAGCTATTGATCGTACTACTTTTAGTCTTAGTTTATTTTACGAAACCATAAATTTGGCCATTTGAGCTTGTGACTAGCCGTTTTGAAATAAACCATTCAATCATTAACAATAATCAATTACTATAAGGAACCGGATAACAAAGCACGGGTTTGAACCCGTTGTAGAATATAAGCCAACTACGTATATACAATTAGTCGGAGCAAAAGAGAAAATAAAAATACTGCTAGACAAATTGTTAAGCCATTAAACCATAAAAAAAAACAATTGAGAATGAAAATATTTCAGCAGTTTGTTTAGTTATGGTTCCAAGTACAACCATTTTGAACATGTCACGACTATAATTCACACAAAGATCTTGATTAGACATAAATAAAACTTAAAAAAAAAACTCTAAAAGTCGTTACAGAAAGAAATATTCACTATAGAGATGAAGAAGTCCTTAAATTTTGCCTTGCATCCCTGGATGATGAAACACTGCAAATAGCCATAGCCTAAAAAAAATAGACACATTGGTTTTGCAATTTAGCTTTGGTTACAACATAAATCATAAAAATGCATACCTGAGATCCGTTCAAAAAATTTCCAATTGTCAATAAAGTAGCAAGAATAACTTTGTATGTTTTGGACGATTTAAGGCAGTCGATTCCAATTTTCAAATCCATTAATGGCTCTGCTATTTCCTAAGAAAATGGGTCCTTTTATTTGATTGACTTCGATTAAAAATTAGAGTTTCCAAAATATCTCATTGAGTTTTAAATGAAAAAACTTTTTCGCATGCTGACCAAAGGTCTGCGTTGCGCAGGTACCGATTTCCTGATTCAATGCCTTCGGCCGGGAGTGCAATGCGTGGTTGGGGGCAAATAATTCAACGCTTCCCTCAGTTTTCTCCAGGTACCCATTTAGAGCTGGGTTGACTCTGGCTGAGCTTACAGTGTCTCACCATTGATCCCACTTCTAAATCAAATAACCAGCGACACCAGGACTCGAAGCCCTGACCGCAGGATTTCAAATCCGGAGCGCAAACCACAAGGCTAGGACGATGGTTTTAAATGCCTAAAACATTTTTGATAAGGACTACACGCAGGGCCGTATCCAATTTTTTTTCGGGGGGGGGAGGGGGTGGTTTACAAAAGATCTTCAAAAAACACATAATTTTTTTTATATTCAATTTTATTACGTTTTTACGGATCAGACCAAAATTGAGGGGGGGGGGGGTCAAACCCCTAGCCCCCTGGATACGGCCTTGACTACAAGACTAGCATTACCAATATGATAAAAAAAACGCACCAAAATCTAGGAGACTAATAATTGCACTTTTTCAAAAATAAATAAACTTAAAAGCAAATTCACGCCTTAGGATTTGTTTTCCTAGGCAGCGCAATAGCGCTGCCTAGGTGAAGAGTGAAGAGAGCACAAAGTATTATCTGTTTATTTATTATTATTATTTCTTTGTGTTCGGACCAAAGCACTTCGTATAGAAAGAGTTGTCGTACAAACTTAGAAAGGAGCTCATTCAATTGGAAATTAAAAGTTCTAGTGACCTTTCTAAGAGTCGAAAGTGATTTAATGACAACCAGCCCTCCCTCCCTCCACGTCCGTGATTTCTCCAAACTAATCCTATCAAAATGTTGAGATAGCTGGGTTTTTCCGCATGTTTGAACGGTCCAATAATTATGTCTTTGGGGATGTCCCCCCCCCACAGCCCTCGAGGCAAGGACTGTAAGTTAGGAAATTCGCCCACTGTTTGCATATAGTATATGTTATTGAAAAATGTGGGCATTTTTGCCCTTTATTTTCCAAAAACACAAAGGGTATTTAGGTGAGCCTTTCAGAGAATGTTTTGGGGAGTGTTAAACAAAATTAAAACATGATATGTTCTGACGGGCTGTCAAAAGGACGTAACTCAGGAATGACAGAGTACATTAATTTGGAACTTTCATGAAATGATAATGGAAATGATTAAATGACCAAAAAGACAATATTTGCACGCTAGTAGTAGTACTACTACTACTACTACACTACTACTACCACTGCTACTACTACTACTACCGCTAATGCCACTAAAACTGCTTCTCTAGCGAGTACTGAAAAAGGCTGAGGATATTGAAATGAACATCTGAAAGAATATTGAGGGGAAAATTAAACTGAATGAGAACGTACTATGTGCATACAGAGTATCAAAAAGAGGATCTCAAGAATAAGTTTGGATATTAATTTGGGACTTTCAGAGAATACTTAAAGCGGAAGATGAATTGACCAAAAGGCAGTATGGGCATGCTACTACGAATACATTTACCATTGCTACTTTTACTACTACTACTACTAATACTACCACTACTAGAATATTCCAATTACTACTTCTATTGCAACTACTTCTATGGCTAAGAGTATCACAGGCAGAGCGATAGCGCTGCCTAAGTAAAGAGTGAAGGGGGCGCAATGTATTATTTTTCTCACCAAGGCACTTCGTATAGAAGGATTTGCCGTAGAAACTACGAAAGGAGCTCATTCAAATGAAAATTGGAAGTTTTAGTACCCTTTGTAAGAGTCAAAAGAGATTGGAGAGAAACCCGCCCCCCTCACACGCCAATCAATTCCCCACAATCAAATTTTGAGATAGCCATTTTGTTCAACATAGTTGAAAAGTCCGGTAACTATGTCTTTTGAGATATTAAAAAGGCGATATTTGTACCATGCTACAACTACTGCTGCTACTACTGCTACTACAATTACTACCACTTCTACCACTACAATTACTGCTTCTCTAGCGAGTAATACCAAGGCTGAGGGTATTGAAGTAAAATTTGAGGAAATATTGAGGGGAAAGTTGAACTAAATCAAAATATACTATGTGCATACAGACTATCAAAAGGGCAAATCAGCAATATTTTTGAAACGGCTAATTGTCTTGAGCTGAAATCTCCAGGGAATCATAAAGCGATATTCAACATGGCCAAAATGCAACATGTGCATACTACTAATGCTATTAATATTGCTGCTACTACTGTTACAAGTAGCCTACTACTAATACAACGCTACTGCTGCCACTATAGCTCCTACTACTACCACTACTACTATGAGACTAGTAATATTAAAACTAAGCGTATGAAAGTGAAAATTTGAGAAAATAAAGAGGGAAAATTCAAATTAAATGAAAATACATTATATGCATGCAGATTGTCAAAAGGACGTAACTCAGGAATGGAGTAAGAAGTTTGAACTTTCAAGAAATACTTAAACGGGAAGATTAATTGATAAAAAGGCAATATTTGCAGGCCACTGCTGCCATTACTACCACTACTATTACTAACACAACAACTGCTTCTATAGCGAGTATTACTAAGGCTGAGGATATTGAAGTAAAAATTTGGGGAAAAGTTAAGCGGAAAGTTGAACTAAAGCAAATAAAAGTATGCAAATACAGATTGTCAAAAGGGCGCATCAACAATATTTTTGAAAATTGAAATGGTTCGTACTGGAAGTTGAAAGTTCCAGTGCCCTTATTAAGAGTCAAAAGTGATTGGAGAGCCACTAGCCCCCGTACCTTGCCCACCAATTCCCTAAACATCCAAACAAAATTTTGAGATGGCTAATTTGTTCATAATAGTTGAAAAGTTTAGTAGCTTTGTCTTTTGGGATGTCACCCCCCCCGCCCCTACAGCCGTCATAATACCTTATAATCTTGCCCTTATCTTTGTCTCATAACATATAAGCCCCTATAATATTGATATTACGAGAAAAAGAAAGATTTAGCGTAAAATAAGTTTTTTTTCACTAAAGTAAAGAATTTACAATACTCAGAAAAAAAAATTTCCGCTGCACATTCAGCTGCACAAGACTTATATACTATATCAAATAGTATTTTTGTGTTTAATATAAATTTTTGGTAAAGAGATATAGAGAACTTGGGTATGAATATGGAGAGATATCGAGTAAATGATGGACGACCACTATATGAGCTTGGAGTCATCCCCCTTGCACCCCAATTACAGCACGAGTACTGGGGACTGGGGAGACTGGGGAGATTTCATGTTATGTCAAAAATTCAAGTTCAATCAGACAAGGAAATGATTCTTTCATTAGTCGTGAATGAGGTATCTTTCATACGTTTTCTCTAACTTTTCGTTGTTGAATTAAAAACCTAGGTCAAGGCACTTTGTGAAACTTAACTCTTGGCTTTGGATCGCTACACGCCATCATATCTTTGCAGGCCATATCATAGCCTACAGGACACCTCTAGTCAACCCACACTCACGCTTCTGGCCACAAAGCCTTATAGAAAAAGGCATCAAATGTATAGTACTTTTTACTAAAGAATGGAGATACAGTTAGTAAGATCTTAAGAAAAGAACGATGTGTTTTCAAGAAAGGGACAAAATGTGGACAAAATCTTAACGCTTAAGTTGAGTCTGATAAAGTCTCTAAATTATCAGACCTCTTTAGTCCTGAGTTTATGAACAGAAAATGGATTCAACAGGTAGCACAGGTTTTAGCGAAGCTCATATCCTTGTACAGTAAGTATGGTAAAAAGATTAGGGATATGTACGAAAATAGTAATAACACAGTGATAATACCACAATATTATCGCAGGAATTACAGCTAGTATTTGATTCAACATGGAATCTATAGTTAGGCAAGTCTGTTGTTTTTTGTCTTTTTTTTTATAAATCCAACCTCCTCTTTACCAGGGACGTAATTTGCTATGGAGCAGGGGGGCAACTGCCCCCTCCAGACCTCAGTTTGCCCCCCCCTCCCCTCTCAAACCTCAGTTTTCCCCTCCCCCCCCCAGCTGTAATTTAGTCTCTGCAAAAAATCGCGACAAAACTAGGATCAGCCTGCATAATTTAAGCATCCAGAGGAACATGTCAGTTTTCTTTAGTATATATTTGTCCTTATGGTGCTATATGGCTCTTTTTCATTTTTCACTGTCATTTTCACTTGATTTTGGAATATTGGATCCAATGTCTCTCCCCCCAGAATTTTGACGAAAATACGCCATTGTAAGATAAGCACCGCTTATCCTACTTCATATAGATCATTTAAATGAACTTTTCTCTTATTTTTCTTGATATGGGAAAAAACTGTATCAATTGAGAAGTAAAACTCACCAAGAATCTAGATTATATTTTCTAGATTATACTAGATTATCTCTTATATAGAGATAAAACTCAGATTTGAAAATCCTAGGCAAAAGTGTTGGCAAATATATATTTTCGAAGATTTGAGGGTTTAGAATGTGAGATTAATCTTGAAAATTCCTTTTAAAAAGACTAAGTCACCTTAATGTGGAATAACCGGAAGTGAAGTATATATATACTTTTGTATACATATGTATATTAACTACATTATAGATAAACTTAGAGAAAAAGCACCTTCTCCGAATTTTCGTAATCCAGTCTAAACGTCCAAAGTTTTAAACGAGCTGACAATTCTGCAATGCTGGATAATGTAAGTAAAAATTGTTCTGCTGATCCAAGGGGGACATCAGGTTGTAATGTGACAGCTTCTTGTATTTTCAGTTTTTCTTCTTCTGAAGGTAGCAATGCCAGCAGTTTCTAAAAAAAGGAGTTTGTCTCAGGATTTCTTTCTGGCTACTTTACTAAGTTAATTTTACGAGGAATATATTAATACGAGGAATATACTACGAGCCTCGTCTATAAGCTATAATATTTCGTAGTTCCCGTTGGCTACCAGTGAATTAACGAGATCACCATTTAGTTTCCAAAGGAAGTTTTTATTGGTGGAATTTATAGTATGTTACAAAAATAAAAAAACTTTGATTACATGCTCAGAAATAGTTAGGCAATTAGAAAAACTATTAGATTAGAACAAATTTACTAGACAATACAGCCCTCCTCAGAGGATTTTTATTATGTAGAAATTGCACGCAATTTTACACGAAAATTTGAAGTACTAATTACGTTAAAATAAAAATATATTCTGCCCCTTGTTCCCATCTTATTCTTATTCCCATTCTTATATTCATACCCGGTAACCGTGATTTTGAAAAATTTTCCTTTTGAGTTTCATGCCTAGGCCACATCATAGACACACTCGTCGATAAAATTAAATTTACGCACAACTACAGCGCCAATTATGTTTGCCGTTCGTAATTTCTCCAGTTGAACATTGTTCGACTTTCAAGCATAAATTTCTTGACTGACGAATCAGAGTCAAGGTTTAAGGCATACTTTTTAAAACTAGAAAAAACGGAAACTTAGAAAAGCGGTTCTTCTTTCTGTGAGAGGACTCTGACAAAACTTAAGAAAACGTAGTGTTAGCAGAGAATAGTTGGACACAAATTAATTTTATTGCAAACTCTTTAAACAAATTTCTTGCAATTTTAATTTTCTGTTTTTTAAAAATAAGTGTGACGGTATTTTTAAGAAAATACCATGTCATTCATGAAATTTGGCTTTTCTTATCGACAGATGTGACCATGATGTGGCTCGGGCATCAGAATCAAGAAGTTTTAGGCCCAAATCACATTTGTCAGCGTTGCCACGTTGAACCACGAAAGTCAATAAGCAAGACTAATTAGTGAAGTTCGACAACACTTTCTGTCAATATAAATTCAAACATTAGGCATCGATTGATTCCCGAAGACTACTACACATTCAAAGCAAAGCGTTTCTTTTTTTCTGTGTGAGGTCCGTTACTAACCAAAGCTAACTGCATATGGATGTCTTTTTCATTAAAAAAATTTAATTCTTGACTTTTTTTCGAGATATATATGGTTGTGCAAGTTTTCACTTAACCAATTTAAATAGTCCGATTTCATCTTCACTGTCTTTGGTACTTTAAGAAGATTTCGTCTGAAAAGTGTTTTTGGTATAGACAGGAGTCACAAACCACAAAAACTTAAAGAATTAGTGGGATTGAGTCTATTTGAACTTAAAAGAATTAAGTGGTGTTTTTAAGTTTCACATTATTTAGCTTGTGATCCAATATTTTTAGAAATAGTTTTCATATAAAATATGCCTAGTCTTTCATATAGAGCCCAAACATGAACTGCTTTATTTCAGTTTTTGAGACTTTCC
>NC_142803.1:36885069-36932569 GCF_049724085.1 Artemia sp. Qi Xiang Cuo | reverse complement strand
AAGCTCTGAAAGGTAAAAAAATAGCAACCCACACATCCAAAATCATAGGTTTCAGACAACACAAACCAATGAAAGACTAAGAAATCCAACTCAGAAAAGCCCGAAAAAGTAATTTACATATCCCAAATCATAATTATCTGAAAGGACACACCTATGAAAGGCTAAGAAATCTAGCTCAGAAAAGTCAAAAATAGCAAACTAGTCATCCCAAACTATATGTTTCAGACAACAAACACCTATGAAAGGCTAAGAAATCCAGCTCAGAAAAGTCAAAAGTAGCAATCCATCCATCACAAATTATAGGTTTCAGACAACACACACCTAAGAAAGACTAAGAAATCTATCTTAGAAAAGCCCTAAATAGTAATTTACATATCCCAAATCATAGGTTTCAGACAACACTCACCTATGAACGGCTAAGAAACTTAGCTCAGAAAAGTCAAAAATAGCAAACTAGTCATCCCAAACTATATTTTTCAGACAACAAACACCTATGAAAGTCTAAGAAATTCAGCTCAGAAAAGTCAAAAGTAGCAATCCACCCATCACAAATAATAGGTTTCAGACAACACACACCTATGAAAGACTAAGAAATCCCACTCAGAAAAGTCCGAAACATTAATTTACATATCCCAAATCATAGTTTTCAGACATCATTCACCTATGAAATACTAATAAACCTTAGCTCAGAAAAGCATGAAATATCGAAACTACTCATCCCAAACTAGAAGTTTCAGACAACAAACGCGTATGACGGACTAGGAATCATAGCTCTGAAAAGTTCAAATAGCAAACTACACATCCCAAATCATATGTTTCAGACAACACACACCTATGAATGGCTAAGAAATCTAGCTCATAAAAGACAAAATAGCAAACAACTCATCACAATCATAGGTTTCAGTCAACACACACCTATGAAAGTTTAATAAAACCAGCTCAGAAAATTAAAAAATAGCAAACTATAAATCCCAAATCATGGTTTTCAGTCAACACACACCAACGAAAGAGTCAGAAACCTAGCTCAGAAAGGTCAAAAATTGCAAACTACTCATCCTAAAATACTGCTTTCAGACAACATTCACCTACGAAATAATAGTAAACTTTAGCTCAGAAAAGCCTGAAATCGCAAACTACACATCCCAAATCATAATTTTCTGACAACACATACCTATGAAAGGCTAAGAAATTCAGCTCAGAAAAGTCAAAAGTAGCAAACTACACATCCCAAATCATAGGTTTCAGACAACACACACCTATGAAAGACTAAGAAATCCATCTCAGAAAAGCCCGAAATAGTAATTTACATATCCCATGTCATAAGTTTCAGACAGCATTCACCTACGAAATACCATATCCCAAATCATAAGTTTCAGAAAGCATTCACCTACGAAATACTAAGAAACCTTAGCTCAGAAAAGTCTGAAATAGCCAACTACTCATCCCAAACTCGAAGTTTCAGACAACAAACACCTATGAGTGACTAAGAATCCTAGCTCTGAAAAGTCCAAAAAGCAAACTACACCTCCCAAATCATAATTTTCTGAAAGGACACACATATGATAGGCTAAGAAATCTAGCTCAGAAAAGTCAAAAATAGCAAATTAACCATCCCAAATCATAGGTTTCAGTCAACACACACCTACGAATGGCTAAGAAATCCAGCTCAGAAAAGTCAAAAAATAGCAACCCACACATCCCAAATCATAGGTTTCAGACACCACACACCTACGAAAGACTAAGAAATCCGGTTATGAAAAGTCGGAAATAGCAAATTACATATCCAGAATCATAGGTTTCAGTCGTGTGTGGAAAAATTTAGAAGTGTCCAACTCAGAAAAGCCCGAAAACGTAATTTACATATCCCAAATCATAAGTTTCAGACAACACACTCCTATGAGCAGCTAAGAAATCTAGCTCAGAAAAGTCTGAAATATCAAACTAGTCATCCCAAACTATTGGTTTCAGACAACAAACACCTATGATGGACTAAGAATCCTAGCTCTGAAAAGTTCAAAAAGCAAACTACACATCCCAAATCGTAATTTTCTGATAACATACACCTATGAAAGGCTATGAAACCTAGCTAATAAAAGCCGGAAATAGCAAATTAACCATCCCAAATCATAAGTTTAAGACAGCACTCACCTATGAACAGCTAAGAAATCCAGCTCGGAAAAGTAAAAAAATAGCAACCCAAACATCCCAAATCATTGGTTTCAGACAACACATACCTATGAAAGACTAAGAAATCCAACTCAGAAAAGCCCGAAATAGTAATTTACATATCCCAAATCATAATTTTCTGAAAGGACATACCTATGAAAGGTTAAGAAATCTAGCTCAAAAAAGTCAAAAATAGCAAACTAGTCATCCCAAACTATAGGTTTCAGACAACAAACACCTATGAAAGGCTAAGAAATCCAGCTCTGAAAAGTCAAAGGTAGCAATCCAACCATCACAAATCATAGGTTTCAGACAACACACACCTACGAAAGACTAAGAAATCGAGCTTAGAAAAGCCCGAAATAGTAATTTACATATCCCAACTCATAGGTTTCAGACAATACTTACCTATGAACAACTAAGAAACCTAGCTCAGAAAATTCAAAAATAGCAAACTAGTCATCCAAAACTATATGTTTCAGACAACAAACACCTATGACAGGCTAAGAAATTCATCTCAGAAAAGTCAAAAGTATCAATCCACCCATCCCAAATCATAGGTTTCAGACAACACACACCTATGAAAGACTAAGAAATCCCACTCAGAAAAGCCCAAAATAGTAATTTACATATCCCAAATCATAGGTTTCAGACATCATTCACCTATGAAAGACTAAGAAACCTTAGCTCATAAAAGCCTGAAAAAGCGAAACTACTCATCCCAAACTAGAAGTTTCAGACAACAAACGCCTATGACGGACTAAGAATCATAGCTCTGAAAAGTTCAAATAGCAAACTACACATCCCAAATCATAAGTTTCAGACAACACACACCTATGAATGGCTAAGAAATCTAGCTCAGAAAAGACAAAATAGCAAACCACTCATCCCAATCAAAGGTTTCAGTCAACACACACCTATGAAAGGCTAATAAATCAATCTCAAAAAAGACAAAAATAGCAAATTACATATCCCAAATCATAGGTTTCAGTCAACATACACCAACGAAAGTCTAAGAAACCTAGCTCAGAAAAGTCAAAAATAGCAAATTACTCATCCCAAACTATTGGTTTCAGATAACATTCACCTACGAAATACTAGAAAACCTTAGCACAGAAAAGCCTGAAATAGCAAACAACACATCCCAAATCATAATTTTCTGACAACACAGACCTATGAAAGGCTAAGAAACCTAGCTCAGAAAAGTCGAAAATAGCAAACTACACATACCAAATCATAGGTTTCAGACATCACACACCTATGAAAGACTAAGAAATCCAACTCAGAAAAGCCCGAAATAGTAATTTACATATCCCATATCATAAGTTTCAGACAGCATTCACCTATGAAATACTATATCCCAAATCATAACTTTCAGACAGCATTCACCTACGAAATACTAAGAAACCTTAGCTCAGAAAAGTCTGAAATAGCCAACTACTCATCCCAAACTCGAAGTTTCAGACAACAAACACCTATGAGTGACTAAGAATCCTAGCTCTGAAAAGTCCAAAAAGCAAACTACACCTCCCAAATCATAATTTTCTGAAAGGACACACATATGATAGGCTAAGAAATCTAGCTCAGAAAAGTCGAAAATATCAAATTAACCATCCCAAATCATAGGTTTCAGTCAACACACACCTACGAAAGGCAAAGAAATCCAGCTCAGAAAAGTCAAAAAATAGCAACCCACACAACCCAAATCATAGGTTTCAGACACCACACACCTACGAAAGACTAAGAAATCCGGTTATGAAAAGTCGGAAATAGCAAATTACATATCCAGAATCATAGGTTTCAGACAACACTCACCTATGAACGGCTAAGAAACCTAGCTCAGAAAAGTCAAAAATAGCAAACTAGTCATCCCAAACTATAGGTTTCAGACAACAAACGCCTATGAAAGGCTAAGAAATCCAGCTCAGAAAAGTCAAAAGTAGCAATCCACCCATTCCAAATCATAGGTTTCAGACAACACACACCTATGAAAGACTAAGAAATCCAGCTCAGAAAAGTCAAAAATAGCAAACTACATATCCCAAATCATCGGTTTCAGTCTACACACACCAACGAAAGACTAAGAAACCTAGCTCAGAAAAGTCAAAAATAGCAAACTACTCACCCCAAACTATTGGTTTCAGACAACATTCACCTATGAAATACTAGAAAACCTTAGCTCAGAAAAGCCTGAAATAGCAAACTATACATCCCAAATCATAATTTTCTGACAACGCATGCCTATGAAAGGCTAAGAAATCCAGCTCAGAAAAGTCGAAAATAGCAAACTACACACCCCAAATCATAGGTTTCAGACACCACACACCTATGAAAGACTAAGAAATCCAACTCAGAAAAGTCAAAAATAGCAAACTACATATCCCAAATCATAAGTTTCACACAACACACATCAACGAAAGCCTAATAAACCTAGCTCATAAAAGCATGAAATATCAAACTACTCATCCCAAACTATTGGTTTCAGACAACATTCACCTAGGAAATACTAGGAAACCTTAGCTCAGAAAAGCCTGAAGTAGCAAACTACACATCCCAAATCATAGGTTTCAGACAACACACATCAACGAAAGATGGGGGGCTCGGGGAGAGCCTTTGAGGGTCTGTGGGTCCCTTGTGGGCCGGTGGGCCTTTGGGGGCCCGGGGGGACCGTGGGGGGGCCCAGGGTGGGCCTGTGGGTGCCGGGTGGCCTTTTTGGGACCGGTGGCGGGCCTGTGGGACCCCGTTGGTCTTTTGGGAGCTCGATGGGCCTTTGGGGGGCCCGGGGAGAGGGCCTTTGGGGCACAGGAAGGGCCTTTGGGGCACAGGGAGGGCCTTTGGGGGACCGGTGGAGGTCCTTTGGGAGCTCGATGGGCCTTTGGGGACCGGAGGAGGGCCTTTGGGGGCACAGGGAGGGCCTTTGGGTGCCTGGGGGCCATTTGGGGCCCGGGGGCGGGCCTTTGGGACCCCGTGGGGCCTGGGGGACCGCGCGGGGCCTTTGGGGGGCCCGGGGATGGCATTTGGGGGTCTGGGTGGGCCTTTGGGGCGCCGGTGGCCCTTTGGGAGCTCGATGGGCCTTTGGGGAGCCCGGGGATGGCCATTGGGGGGCGGGGTGGGCCTTTGGGGCACAGGGAGGGCCTTTGGGTGCCTGGGGGACATTTGGGGACCGGTGGGGGGCATTTGGGACCCCGTTGGTCCTTTGGGAGCCCGGGGGACCTTTGAGGACCAGGGGAGGGCCTTTGGGGCAGTTGGGGTAGGAGGATTGGAACCCTTTGGGGTTGGGTTAGAGGACCTCACAACACTGTTCAAATGAAACTTGTGTATTATAACGACCACAGAGTTTCACCATTAAATTCTCTTCTAAAACCTTTCCTAAAATCTTCTTTCAAAATGTCTCTAACTGTTTCGCCGAAATAGTTCCATAGCCTGTCTAAAACGGTTTCGCCCAAATAATCCCTAAACGTAAATTCAGCGTGTTCCTTTGTTATTGGCATCCCTGCGCTAACGCATTTCAAATTAATAAGAAACCTTTTCGCGCGCTAAAACAAGTCATCGCTAAGATGTTTCTTGCCTAATTGTTTCCATGGCCTTTGGCTATTAATATCCTTTGGAGTTCGACCAAAAGAGTTGTTCCCGAGGCAAAGACATTATTGACTTGGATCTATTCCTGGAGAAATGTTTCTAGGGCGAAAATTTTTAAAGTCTGACAGATGATGTCATTGATTGATTGATCTGTCAAGAAATGGGAATTAATTTGTTGTTTCTAAGGGGAATTATTGATTCACGATAGGTGAATTGAGGTCGACAGCACAGGTGTTCCACGTTCGATGTTGTTGTAAGTGCACGCTCTCAGCGAATGTCATGGTCGTTGTTGTTGTTGTTGACACACTTTGATTACGCAATCAAGTTCTCGGTAATTCACTTCCCCCTCGAGTCCTAGATCAATAAAATTGTTTCCCGTTAGAATTCAATGCGCATGTGCAACCTTCGCCCCGGAGCTATTACGCATAGAAATATCAAATAAATCGACCTTGGAAAAAAAGGTCATTGACCCCATTAACCACGTGTTCCCCCTAGGGAGGCTATGACCATATTTGGTGCCCCGTCAGTATTCTATGTCCATATAAGGAGCCCCGTTTGTGCTGGTACCCCCTCCTCTACTCACAATGTATTGTTTTGTTTTTTTCCTTTAGATCAGGGCACTTTGTGTCGAAGAAGTTGTCCCAGAAACTTCGAAAACGGCTCATTCAATTGGAAATTGGAGTGGCCTGTGCCCTTTTTAATAATTTAAAATGATCGGAAAGGCAACTAACACCCCTTCCACGCCCACCATTTCTCGAAACACATCCAATCAAAAGTTTGAGATAGCCATTTTGTTCAGCGCAGTTGATTTCCAGATAGAAGTTATGTTTTTGAGGAGGACACTCCCCCACAGCCCTCAGGGCAAGGGTTGTAGGTTATGCCCTGGGGGCATATAAGGTTTTTATTATAAGGTTTAATATTTGTATGCTACCACTGCTATTACAATTACCACTAGTCACCGACGTCGCACCTATAAGAAAATAGATATTAGTCTTCCTCAAATCCAATTTTTATTTACAAGATATTCTGGCCATTTTGTTCAGCGTAGTTGATTTCCAGATAGAAATTATGTTTTTGAGGAGGATACTCCCCCACAGCCCTCAGGGCAAGGGTTTTAAGTTATGCCCTGGGTGCATATTAGAACGATGTTGGCACAATGTATTATTTCGTTTTTTTCCTTTAGACCAGGGCACTTTGTGTATAAGAAGTTGTCGCAGAAACTTCGAAAACGGCTCATTCAATTGGAAATTGGAGTGACCTGTGCCCTTTTTAATAATTTAAAAGGATCGGAAAGGCAACTAACACCGCTTCCAATTCCACCATTTCTCGAAATACATCCAATCAAAATTTTGAAAGAGCCATTTTGTTCAGCGCAGTTGATTTCCAGATAGAAGTTATGTTTTTGAGGAGGACACTCCCCCACAGCCCTCAGGGCAAGGGGGGCAAGGGTTGTAAGTTATTCCCTGGGGGTATATAAGGTTTTTACAGAAAGTATTGTCGTAGAAACTTCAAAAAAGGCTCATTCGATTGGAAAAACGAAGGGCTAATGCCCTTTTTAATAGTTGAAAGTGATTGGAGGTCAACAAATCCCCCTCTCACGCCCACCTTTTCCCCAAACAGATCCAATCAAAATTTTGAGATAGCCATTCTGTTCAACGTAGTTGAAAGTTCTGGAAATTAGGTCTTTGAGGATGACAACCCCCCCCCCATATTCCTAAGGGCAAGGGGCGTAAGTTATGCCCTGGGGGTATATAAGGTTCTTATAGAAAACGTTGTCGTAGAAACTTCAAAAAGAGCTCATTCGATTGGAAATTGAGATGGATAGTGCCCTTTTTAATTGTCGAAAGTGATTGGAAGGCAACTAACACCCATTCCACGCCTACCATTTTCCCAATCCCATCCAATCAAAATTTTGAGATAGCCATTTTGTTCAAAGTAGTTGTAAGTTCTCGAAATTATACCTTTGAGCCGGACATTCCCCCCACAGTCTTCAGGGCAAGGGTTATAAGTTATGCCCTGGGGACATATAAGGTTTTTATTGACAGCTTTGTCATAGAAACTTGAAAAAGGGCTCATTTGATTGGGAATTCAAAGGGCTAGTGCCCTTTTTAATAGTTAAAAGTGATTGGAGGGCAGCTAACCCCCCTCTCACGCCCGCCATTTATCCAAACGCATCCAATCAAACTTTTGAGATAGCCATTTTGTTCAACGTAGTTGTCAGCTCTTGAAATTAGGTCTTTGAGGATGACAACCCCTCTCCCTCAGAGTCCTCAGGGCAAGGGTTACAAGTTATGCCCTTGTGGCATCTAAGGGTTTTTTTTTGAAAGCTTTGTCGTAGAAACTTGAAAACGGGTGCATTCGATTGGAAATTCAAACAGCTAGTGCCCTTTTTAATAGTTAAATGTGATTGGAGGACAACTAACCCCCCTCTCACGCCCACCTTTTCCCCAACAAAGCCCTTTTTAATAGTCGAAAGTGATTGAAGAACAACTAACCCCCCTCTCACGCACCATCTCCCCAAACACTTCCAATCATAATTTTGAGATATTCATTTTGTTCTACGTAGTTGAAAGTGTTGGAAATCAAGTCTTTGAGGTTTATGACCCCCCCCCGCAACCCTCAGAGCAAAGGTTGTAAGTTATGCCCCGGGGGGCATATAAGGCTTTTACAGAAAGTTTTGTCGTAGAAACCTTGATTGGTAATGGAAAGGGCAAGTGCCCTTTATAATAGTCGAAAATGTTGAAGGGCAACTAACGCCCCTCTCACACCCACCATTTCCCTAAACACATCCATTCAAAATTTTTAGAGGTCCATTATGTTTAACTTGGTTTAATGTTCTTGAAATTAGGTCTTTGAGGAAGACAACCCCCTCACAGTCCCCGGGGCATGGGCTGTAATCTATGCCCTTGGGCCATATAAGGTTTTTATAGAACACGTTGTCGTAGAAACTCAAAAAGGGCTCATTCGATTAGAAATTGAAAGGGCTAATACCCTTTTTAATTGTCGAAAGTGATTGGAAGGCTTGACATTTTTGTAGTAAAGATTGATCTTGGTACAATGTATTGTTTTTTTTTTTGTTTTTTTTTTACCAGGGCACTTAGTATCGAAGGAGTTATCGTAGGAACTTCGAAAAGGGCTCTTTCGATTGAAAATAGAAAGGACTAATGCCCTATTTAATAGTCGAAAGTGATTGCGTGGCAACTAGTCCCCCTCCCACGCCCACGCTCCCATTTGCCCATTATTTTTAAAAACTAAATGTTGCCTTAAGATTAATCAAAATGCACAGTTTTAATGTTAATTCCCAATAAGGCATCTCAGCAGTATCCCAAGAACGACTGAGGGTATTATGTTGAAACTTTCGGGGCTACTTCTGCTCTTAAAATTTAACTAAATCAAAATAGCGTAAGTGTATCCAAGCTATCAAAGAAAGTAAACAGATTTTTTTGCGAATGGTATCAAGTTTTCTATTTCAGCTCAACTAGAGTAGTTGAAACAGAGTATGAAACTAAATTAAACACTGCTATTTGTGTCCGGATTTTTAAACGGGTGTATGTTGTTAAAAAGTGCTGAAAATTTTTCTCCAATATTCAAATAGCAGGCCAAACTACAAGAAAAATCTTTTCTTTTTTTCTTAAAAAAAAAGAAAATATTTAAAGTATTATTTTCTTTTTCCCTGAAAAGACTACGTCATTATAAAACGATAAGAAATTAATTAACAAAAACTTTTTCCACACAATAAGTTTCACAAAGAATAGTAAAGAACTCCATTAAATAAAGAATGAGCGAAAATCAAATCAAATAATCCACCAAGCATGAAAGTACCTCAAATCAGCATCGATAAATAAATGAAAACCAAAACGAACAGAAACTACAATAAATAACCGAGTGAAACTCAAAACGAGCAGAAATTAACATGCGTAGAGCTCAAAACCCCTATGCCTTCCCATGGCCAGAACATAATTTGCACTTTACTTAAAAAAATACAAATGAATGTGAATTGTCAGTTTAATATACATATTCTGATATTTAGCAATCGAAATGTTAATATTATTTTATTTATTAAAGTTATGAAAGTAAAAACGTTTATATTTTTTCAGTAAAGTGCAAATTTTGTTCTGGCCTTGGGAAGGCATAGGAGTTCTGAGCCCTACTCATGTTAATTTCTGCTCGTTTTGAGTTTGACTCTGTTATTTATTGTAATTTCTGTTCGTTTTGGGTTTCATTTATTTATCGATGCTGATTTGTGGTAGTTTCAAGCCTGGTATATTATTTGATTTTATTTTTTGCTCATTTTTCGTTTAATGGAGTTCTTTGCTTTTCTTTGAAAAACTTAGTTTTTGGAAAAAAAATTTTTAATTAATAACAACAAATGTTCAAATAGATCATGGATAAAGATTGGTTAAGACTGTCAAATCTTACCATGAATTGAAAATAAATCTCTATGTAAGTTTCATACTGTGGTTTTTAGAAGAAATAACAAAAAATTTAAGAATGTTATTTAGGATAAGTGCTTAATTTTAGGGAAACTGTTAAGAAGGGTATAAGACTTGTGATATTTTTTATGATTTTTTGTCTTCCTTATTTTACCAGTTTATGTTTAATGACATTTAGTAAGCTTTTTGGTACTGTACACTTTCAGCAGCAATCTTGGAATGTGACTTTGGAGTAGCCCTAGCTAATCTTTGGAGGGAAGGAAGATGAATTTCCTCTAATTTTCTTCTGCAAAGCTAATAAACATAACAAAAAAAAATACTGTTGCTAACATTTGTAGCAAAGCCTAAAATTCTGAGCTTTTACTGTTTAAATGTCAACAGATAATTTAAGGAATTTCAGGTCTTAGACCCATGAAATGCCATAAATATTGTTATTTCTCTATAGTTTTTAAATAGTTATTTGTTTGCTATACTAATGATATTGGACCCTTCCCCCGCCCGCCCCCTCCCCCTAAGGAATTAGAAGGTTTAGATCCATGAAGTTACAATTTTTGCGAACTCTCTATGATTTAAAAAAGTTAAATTGTTTTTTTCCTGTTTTGTAGAGGTGCTTTTTTATTATGTGTGTGTTGATGCTGCTACCCATTGACTATTATTTTGGATCAATAACCCAGCTTGTATTTATTCATGAAGATCTGCTGTAGATTTATTTTAGCTATTTCAAATATAACTGAAGGTATAAATAAAAGTTCAAATAGGGATAAAATCCTTTTAATAGACAGTGTTTTTTATAACAGTGATAGAAATTCACAAAAATACCAGATATTTCGGTCACATATACAGTGACCGTCATCAGTGGTAAAACTAAAATAAAACAATTGAAAACAAAAGTTTATATACTAAATCAAATAACACTACATATTGTTTGAATCTCTAATTCTTTTCAAAGCAAAGGCGGAAGCTATTCTCTTTGACCTTCTTGGATTCGGTTCATTAGCGTTCAATGATATAACATTTGGACAAAGGTCAACTACATTGGGTGAATTGAACTTTACTCTGTCAGATTTTAATAAATTATCATAGATAGAGTCCAGCCCATATTCACCTGTATCCCGATTCAAAGCAATATTCTTGAATAAGATTTTCTTTATTTCAAGAGTTTCACGAAAATTTTTCTTTTTAAACCCCGATCCCTAGAAATCAAAGAGACATTCTCGAACAAAATAAAATGGTCTGGAAAATTAAAAATATGTTCTGAAAGGGCTGAAGTAAAATCTTCAGACTTAGAATCTTTCTTTAAAGCCGAAGAAATAGAATCTTTATGTTGTAATAATCTAATTTCTAAACTCTGGTTAGTTCGTCCCACCTATGAGCTTCCGCAAGTACATGGGATCTGATAAACCCTACTTTGTTGCCCCAACGAAGTTAGATCCTTCCCAGAATTTAGAAAGCTACCCAAAGTATTATTACTCTTTAAAGCTACCCTTAGACCATTGCTTTGTAAAATTCTTTTAAGTTTTTCACTTAGCCCGGGTACCTATGGTAAGGATCTAGAAACCTCCTTCTCTCAAGTTGTCTCAAAGACTTCCTTAGAAATCTCCAGAAACCTTTTTCGTCTTTTTGAAAAAGTCTGGTTAATTAACCATTCTGGATACATGTTGCTTATTAGTATTTTCCTTAGAAAAGACAACTCCTCCTCAACAAATTTTGGAGAGCAAATATTAAAGATCAGATCAGTTATAGAAATGATCAAACCAATTTTTACTTGGTCAGCGTGACCGGAACTATAAGACAAAAATCTATTGTTATTTGTCGGTTTTCTGTAAATTTTAAAATCCAGACTATTTTGATTTTTCAAAAGAAGAACATCAAGAAAAGGAAGTTTCCCATTCTTTTCCAATTCAACGGTAAACTTTAAATCCCCTCCCAAACAATTAAGATGTTCCAAAAATCTTATTCAAGAATATTGCTTTGAATCGCGATACAGGTGAATATGGGCTGGACTCTATCTATGATAATTTATTAAAATCTGACAGAGCAAAGTTCAATTCACCCAATGTAGTTGACCTTTGTCCAAATGTTGTATCATTGAACTCTAATGAACCGAATCCAAGAAGGTGAAAGAGAATAGCTTCCGCCTTTGCTTTGAAAAGAATTAGAGATTCAAACAATATGTAGTGTTATTTGATTTAGTATATAAACTTTTGTTTTAAATTGTTTTATTTTAGTTTTACCACTGATGACGGTCACTGTATATGTGACCGAAATATCTGGTATTTTTGTGAATTTCTATCACTGTTATAAAAAACACTGTCTATTAAAAGGATTTTATCCCTATTTGAACTTTTATTTATCGTCATGGAAAGGCAGTGTGGTCTCCGAAATTATCAACTGAAGGTATAAAATGTGTTATTTTCTTTTAGGGACCCTCAATGTAAGAATTTTCTGTCCACTTCTAGCTGCCTCTTTGGATTCTTAGAATTCTTTGATGATTCGAAAAATTTTGGGGTCCAAGAAGTAAAAGTAGGAAGATCTTGGAAAGTTGATGAGTTACGACTTAAGAGCAATGTTGATCTTCACAAATTATGGTAAGCCTGATTTAAATGCTTGTGTAGCCATACCTACATAATGGGAGGTAAGGTAGCTCATCTCTATAGTTGGTCTAAAGGACTTTATACGGGAAAGTTTAAAAAGATACATATTTGAAACAGTTTTGATGTACCACATTCATTATAAATGTATCTATACAAAACTAAATAGTGAATGTTTTTTTTACATTTATGTATATAACCATTTCTGACTATAGAGATGACCCCCCCCCCATTTCACACTAAAATTGATCTGAAGAACCTCGCTGGTAGTTTTACCTTTTTTCTCCTTGGATTTAGTCAGCGTTGCCAGTCAACTTTTTTCAGTTTGTGCAAGGTTTGATGGTGACAGGTTAGGTTAGGTTTTTAACCCATTTGTGAGATTTATAACCTAATTTAGCTTAGCCCAACATTAACTTTTACCATCAAAGCTTGCATAAGACTGAAAAAGCTGATTCACAAAGCTAATTGAATCCAAGTAGAGAAAAAAAAACTTCGGACATTCACTGATGAATGTTGACATGAATCAGATTTTGGACATTCACAGTAACGTCCACACAGATAAGGGAAAAATCATAGCTGGGATGAGTCATAGCAAGTATGTATAGTTAGAAAAAAGTGATGGAGTACTTCTTAGGACAGACTTAATCATGGTCTATATGTCAGACTAAACTTCGGAAAGAGCAATGTTTGTTCATATTATCCCCCCCCTTAGACTCATCATTTAGAAGGAATGACTATAGAAACTTCAGTGAAGTCCCCCCCCCAACATGCACACACATAAACCATTGTTTGGATCAAAATTTCAAGGGAGCCATTTTGATCAGAATGGGCGAAAGACTCAAACTATATGCATTGGGAGAAGAGCAACAAAATAAGCGTTGTCTTAGAGGTAAGGTTCTAATATTATGCAAATAGCCCAGGCTTGAAATCAAGTTGAAAACTTGCTGAAATCAGATGTATGCACAAATTTTCAATTTCCATGATTAAAGGACCAAAAGCTAGGCCCTTATACCCATGCTTCTCACAACTTCCCTCCACTTTTTATAATTATCAGAACACAAAAATGCAGAATTTCTAGGATTTTTTCCTACTTTTCTTTCTGTATACATTTTTACAAGTAATTTTTTTTTGTCTAATGTGTAATAAGTTTTCATAAAGGATTCCTTTCTTTTAAATCTCTTCCTGTCAAAAATTTAAATCGTTAACAAAAAAAAAACTAAGTTGATTCATGAAAAGTAAAGAGCAAATTTAAAACTAAAAAAAAATCAGAAATTGCATGAATGGGTGAGTGAAACTTTCTTTAGGAATGTAACAATGCGTTAATGCCCCATGCGTCCTCTCCTCCCCCAACAACTCAGTGTCTTGGATCAAATCTTCAAGAACGTATTTTAATCAGAATGGAAAAAAAAGAGTCAAATAGTGTCTACAAATATGTAATTTATATGATAAAACAGCCCAAAGTGGGGCCTTATGCCTATGCATCCTCCAATCTGCATCTCCTCCCTGTTTTAACAAACTTTCTAAGCTTCTATATATTATTTATTTATTTTATTTTTCTTTCTATATGTATTTATAACAATTAATTTAGTCTTATTAGTCTAATGTGCAGCATGTTTTATTGTTGGGTTCTTTATTTTGAATATATTCCTTTAAAATATTTTAATATTTAACAAAAATAATTTTTGATGTGAAATAAAGAGTAAATTTAAAACTAAAAACAACCAGAAATTAGCCAATAAATGAACAAATAGTTCGTGGTAACGAACTGTAAGTAAGGAGCGACCCGGCTTAATAGTAACCGAAACTCTAAAAAACGGAATTTATATACCAATAGATATATCAAAAGAATCAGATTTTTATGCTGATTTCAAATATATGAGTTTCATCAAGTTTAGTCTTACTCATTAAAAGTAACGTGCCTGAGAGATTTGCCTTATTTTCGGAAAAAGGGGGAAACCCCCTAAAAGTCATAGAACCTTAATGAAAATCACACCATCAAATTTAGCGTATCAGAGAACCTTACTGTCGAGGTTTCAAGCTCCTATCTGCAAAAATGTGGAATTTTGTAATTTTTGCCAGAAGAAAGATCATGGATGAGTGTTTATTTGTTTTTTTGTTTCTTTCCCCCAGGGGTGATCTTATCGACCGAGTGGTCCTATAATATTGCAGGAAGGCTCATTTGAACGGAAATTAAAAGTTCTAGTGCCCTTTTTAAGTGACCAAAAAAAATGGAGGGCAACTAGGCCCCCACCCAGGCTCATTTTTCCCCCAAAGTCACCCGATCAAAATTTTGAGATATCGATTTTGTTTAGCATGGTCGAAAATATAGTAACTATGTCTTTGAGGATGATTTAATCCCCCACAGTCTCCGTGGGAAGGGCTGCAAGTTATGAACTTCGCCCAATGTAAACATATAGTATTGGTTATTGGGAAGTATACAGACGTTTTCTGGGGGGTTCTGGTAGTGGGGGGGGGGAGGAATTGGGAGTTACGTGGAAGAATCTTTCCATGGAGGAAATTTTCATGGGGGAAGGAATATTATTATGAAGAGGGCACCAAATTTCCAAGCATTATTTAAGCAAACGATCAGAAATGAAATTTAAAAAATACAAGTTTTTCAACTGAAAGTAAGAAGCAACACCAAAGCATAAAAAGAAAAGAAATCATTAGACTACGTGTATGATTGGGTTCGCCTCCTAGTCAATACCTCGCTCTTTACGCTAAAGTTTTTTTTAGTCATTTCATAAGAGCTATTTATTCTAATTAGCGGCCTTTGTGATTAAGGGGTCATTCTTAAAGAATTGGAACAAAATCTAAATTTTAGCATAAAGACAGATATATTGACTAGGGGACGAATCCCCTAACATACGTAATAAAAATATAAGAATACAGAAGTTTGTTACGTAAGCTAATTCGTAAGCTACGTATATTTATTACCAAAAAAAAAGTTCGTAAATAAAATTAAACAACTTTCTAGAAAGCCATTTAACCAAAAAAACGTAAATTAATGTGCAAATTTCGTTTTTATTATTCATATACGATGAGCCAAATTCAAAACCTGCATTAATTCAAAAACGTTCAGAAATTAAATAAAAAAACAAGTTTTTTTTAACTGAAAGTAAGGAGCGACATTAAAACTTAAAACGAACAGAAATTTTTCCGTATTTGAAAGGGGCTGTCCCCTCCTCCACGCCTCGCTCTTTGCGCTAAAGCTTTTTTCGGTTTAAAAAAATAAAGTTGTGATACAGAGTCAAACTTAAGCATAAAGGGCGAGGCGTTGAGGAGGGGACAGCCCCTTTCAAATACGAAATACCTTACTTTATATAGTAATACCTTGCTTTCAGTTGAAAAAAAACTTGTTTTTTTATTTAATTTCAAACTAAGATTGATTAGAATTTACTTGAATGAAGCGATTAAGCTTAAAATGCTAAAACTAAAATCAATAGCAATTACCAGAAGTGAGGTTGTCACTTCTGACAACCATGTCCCGCCTTCATGTCCCCAAAAAGCTATGTATACTCTATTAGTGTCATTACTCTATTAAGCAAATGACACTTATATCCATTTAGTTCCATTTGCACTCTATTGTAAACTAATTAGATGGTTCAAATTGAAAGTGTTGTTTGGCTCGTTGTTTTTCTGTATATTTGAAAGGAGTAGATTTCAGGCTTAAGTTCTCTGTAAGAAATGTTGGCATGTTTTTTTTTGTTTGTTTTTTTGCAGCTCTACAGTCTTAATGTTTTAATATAAGAGGACGTTTTTTCTATCATTCAACACATTGTTAAATACATATAACATTGGATCTGGTTCAATGTTACAAACTTTAGAAAAGGCTACAATTCTTTCCCTTGGTTAGTTACTCGACATTTTTCTAGCTTTATATTTTGACTTTCATTCAGCTTTTCAGTTGAAATACTCAAATAGGTGTCATGATCATTCTTAAGTTACATTTGGGAAGTGTATTTGACAGATTGCCAATTTTTTTTATTTGAAGTTTTTGTCTGTTTTTTCTAATTATCATTCGCTTTTTATCTATTTGAGATAAATTTTTTTCATTCATTAGCAGGGAAGGACTGCTCCCTGTCAGGCAGCAACTATAAGAAAAAGGCTGCCATCTTAGAGATTCAGAATGCAGCAATTTCTGGCCGAGTGTTTTCACTCTACCCAATTATACTTTTCATGCAAAAAGTGACAAGCGTTTTTTTCTGCTCGACAAATCAGAAATGGAGATCTCATATTTGTATCCGTCTTCTATGGACACAGCTTAATATGTAGTTGCTTCTATTACGTGAAACAGCTTGTTCTTATGAAATTGTTGATTATAGGTATATTTTACTGAAAGAAAGAAACATGTTATTGACAATGGAGCATGCCCATAAAGAAGAAGCTAAATATTTCCCTAATCCTGAAAGGATGGACAAAGTTGAAGAATCGATGGAAAATCTTGAGAAAGTTGTCCGTGAAAGAAACAGAGCATATTGGCTACTGGAAACTGGGAAGTCTGGAGAACAAGAAGGGGAACAAATACTCAATGAGCTCGGTAAGTAATGATTTTGTTTGGTTAATACGTCACACTTGGGTCAACCCATATCCTTAGTAGCAGGGTTATACAAGACGTAGATAGTGTTAAAAACTGTAACTTAAGTAATAGGAAATATAAAGCAGAGTTTTATTTGCCCAATCGAAAAAATAACTAGCACTTTGCAATCTAACTCCAAAGTCAAAATAAGCAAAGAATTTCTACGTGACTTTTTAAGGAGGAATTAGACTTACTGCTTATTTTTTTGCGATCAATGAGTTGCAATTAATCTCCTAAAATATTTTAAATTCGGCTAAAATAACAGGTTAAAAACGTCACGCCTGTCTGCCCTTTAAGCTACGTTTTCATTCAGTGTTTTAGGCTACAGATGAACTGGAGAGCAGTACAACCAATCAAACTCTGAGAAAAGTATTTTTAACAATGTATAGGAAAACGGGGTTTTTAGTTGGGTGATTCATTTGGCGTTTTGTCTGTAATTAATTAAAAAAATTTTTTCACAAAATACGTTTTTCAAAGAAAAGTAAAGAACTCCATAGAACAAAAAAATGAGCAAAAATAAAATCAAATAATCTACCAAGCGTGAAACTACCACAAATCAGCATCAATAAATAAATGAAACCCAAAACGAGCAGAATTTGCAATAAATAACCAAGTCAAACTTAAAACTAGCAGAAATTAACATAAATAGGGGGCAAAACCCACCTGGCTATACAACGACATAATATGATATTCACTTTGCTGAAAAAATATAATTTTTCTTACTTTTATAGCTTTAGTAAATAAATAGTACTAACATTTTGACTACCATACATGAGCACATATATACTCAATTGACAAGGCACATTCATTTGTATTTTTTTCAGTAAAGTGCAAATTATGTTCTGGCCTTGGGAAGGCATAGGGGTTTTGAGCCCAACTTATGTTAATTTCTGCTCTTTTTGAGTTTGATTCGGTCATTTATTGTGATTTCTGTTCGTTTTGGGTTTCATTTATTTATGATGCTGATTTGTGGTAGTTTCACGCTTGGTAGATTATTTGATTTTATTTTTGCTCATTTTTGGTTTAATGGAGTTCTTTTCTTTGCTTTGAAAAACTTATTTTGTGAAAATTTTCTTTAACTCATTTCTGTTCGTTTTATATTGACATAGTCTTTTCAGGGAAAAAGAAAATAATACTTTAAATCTTTTCATTTTTTTAAGAATTTACTGTCTGGCCTGCTATTTGTATGCTGGAGAAAATTTTTTAGCAATTTTTAACAACATACACCCTTTTAAAAATCTAGACACAAAAAGTAGTGTTTAATTTAGTTTCATACCTCCTCTAGTTGCCCTGAAATGGAAAACTTGACACCATTCGCAAAAAAATCTGTTTACTTTCGTTGACAGCTTGGATACACTTACGCTATTTTGATTCGGTTAAATTTTAAGAGTAGAAGTAGCCCCGAAAGTTTGAACATAATACCGTCAGTCGTTCTTGGGATACTGCTGAGATGCCTTATTGGGAATTAGCATTATATTAAAACAGTGCATTTTGATTTAATCTCACGGCAAAATTTAGTTTTTAAACATAAAGGCAAATGGGAGGGTGGGCGTGGTAGGGGGATTAGTTTCGACTATTAAAAAGAGCATCAGCCCTTTCTATTTTCAATCGAATGAGCCCTTTTCGAAGTTCCTACGACAACGCCTTCGATACAAAGTGTCCTGGTCTAAACAACATCAACAACAACAAAAAATAATACATTATGCCCACATCGATCTTTACTATAAAAATGTCACGCCTTCCAATAAATTTCGACTGTTAAAAAGGGCACAAGGCCTTTCGATTTCCAATCGAATGAGCCTTTTTTGAGTTTCTACGAAAACGCTTTTTTTTCAACACCTTATATGCCCGCAGGGCATAAATTACAATCGTTATCCTAAGGGCTGTGAGGGTAGTTGTCATCCTCTAAGACCTAATTGCTAGAACTTTCAACTACGTTAAACAAAGTAGTTATCTCAAAATTTTTATTGGATGTGTCTGGGAAAATGGTTGGCGTGAGAGGGGCGTAGTCACTCTTCGATCATTTTCAACTACTAAAAATGGCACTAGCACTTTCAATTTCCAATCAAATGAGCCCTTTTGAAGTTTGTACGACAACGCTTTCACTAAAAACCTTATATACCCCCATGCCATAACTTACAACCCTTTGCCTGAGAGCTGGGGGGGGGTGTCATCCTCAAAGATCTAATTTCCAGAACTTTCTGCAACGTTGAAAAAAATGGCTATCTGAAAATTTTGATTGGATGTGTTTGGGGGAATGGTGGGCGTGAGAGGGGGGGTAGTTACTTTCCAACCACTTTCAACTATTAAAAAGGGCACTAGCCTTCTCAATTTTCAATTGTATGAGCCCCTTTTGAAGTTTTTACGACAACTTCATCTATAAAAAACTTTTTATGCCCCCAGGGCATAACTTACAACCTTTGCCCTGGGGAGTCTGGGGGTTTGTCATCCTTAAATACATAATTTCAAGAACTTTTAACTACGATGAACAAAATGGCTATCTCTAAACTGTGATTGAATGTGTTTGGGGAAATGGTGGGCGTTAGAGGGAGGTTAATTACTCTCCACTCACTTTCGACTATTAAAAAGGGCAATTTCAATTTCCAATCAAATGAGCCCTTTTTGAAATCTCTGCAACAACTTTCTATATAAACCTTATATGCCCCCAGGGAACAACTTACAACCCTTGCACTGAGGCTCTGATGGGGTTATCATCCTAAAAGACCTAATTTCCAGAACATTCGACTACGTTGAACAAAATAGATATCTAAAAATTTTGATTGGATGTGTTTGGGGAAATGGTGGGCGTGAGAGGGGGGTTAGTTGCCCTTGAATCACTTTCGACTATTAAAAAGGGCACTAGCCATTTCAATTTCCAATCGAATGAGCCGTCTTTAATGTTTCTACGACAAGGCGTTCTATAAAAACCTTATATGCCCCCAGGGCATAACTTATATCCCTTGCCCTGAGGGCTGTGGGGGAGTGTTCTCCTCAAAAATACAATTTATATCTGTAAACCACCACCGGTGAAAAAAATGATAATCCCCCAATATGAGTTGGATGTGTGTGGAGAAATGTTGAGCGAGAGAGGGGGGTTAGTTGCCCTCAAATCACTTTCGACTATTAAAAAGGGCACTAGACCGTTGAATTTCCAATCGAATGAGCCCTTTTTCACGTTTCTACTACAAAGATTTCAGTAAAAATTTGTATGCCCCCAGGGCATAACTTATAACTCTTGCCCTGAAGACTTTGGGGGGAGTGTCCTGCTCAAAGGTATAATTTCCTGATCTTTAAACTGCATGGAACAAAATGGCTATCACAAAATTTTGATTGGATGTGTTTGGGGAAATGGTGGGCGTGGAAGGGGTGTGAGTTGCCTTCCAATTACTTTCGACTATTAAATATGGCACTAGCCATTTCAATTTCTAATCGAATGAGCCCTTTTTGAAGTTTCTACGACATCGCGTTCTATAAAAACCTTATATGCCCCCAGGGCATAACTTACAACCCTTGCCCTGAGGGCTGTGAGGGGGTTTTCATCTTCAAAATCCTAATTTACATAACTTAAAACTACGTTGAATAAAATGGCTATCTCAAAATTTTGATTGGATGTGTTTTGAACTTTCAATCGAATGAGCCTTTTTTGAAGTTTCTACGACAACACCTTCTATAAAAACCTTATATGCATAACTTACTACCCTTGCCCTGAAGGCTGTGGGGGAGTGTCCTCCTCAAAAGCATAATTTCTATCTGGAAATCAACTACGCTGAACAAAACGGCTATCCCGAAATTTTGATTGGATGTGTTTCGGGAAATGGTGGGGCTGGAAGGGGTGTTAGTTGCCTTCCAATCACTTTCGACTATTAAAAAGGGCACAAGCCAATCCAATTTCCAATTGAATGAGCCCTTTTCGAAGTTTCTACGACAACATCTTCGATACGAAGTGCCCTGGTCTAAAGGAAAAAAAATAACACATTGTGCCAACATCGTTCTTATATGCCCTTAGGGTATAGCTTAAAACCCGTGCCCCGAGGGTTTTGGGGGAGTGTCCTCCTCAAAAACATATTTTCTATCTGGAAATCAACTGCGCTGAACAAAATGGCTATCTCAAATTGGGAATTGGAGGGATTTGGAGAAAGTATGGGCGTGGGGGGGGGGCAAGTTTTCCTTCAGTCACTTTCGACGAAGATAAATAGCACTAGCCCTTTGAATTTTGAATCGAATGAGCCTTTTTTTAAGTTTCTACGACAACGCGTTCTATAAAAACCTTATATGCCCCCAGGGCATAACTTACAACCCTTGCCCAGAAGGCTTTGGAGGAGTGTCCTCCTCAAAAACGTTATTTGTATCTGGAAATCAACTCCGCTGAACAAAATGGCTATCTCAAAATTCTGATGGGATGTGTTTGGGGAAATGGTTGGCGTGGAAGGGGTGTTAGTTGCCTTCTAATTATTTTGAATTATTAAAAAGGGCACAAACCGCTCCAATTTCCAATCGAATGAGCCCTTTTCGAATTTCCTACGACAACTTCTTCGATACGAAGTGCCCTGCTCTAAAGGAAAAAAATAATAAATGATACATTGTGCTAATATCGTTCTTATATGCCCTCAGGGCATAACTTAAAACCTTTGCCCCGAGGGTTGTGGGGGAGTGTCCTCCTTAAAAACATATTTTCTATCTGGAAATCAGCTACGCTGAACAAAATGGCTGTCTCAAAATTTTGATTGGATGTGTTTGGGGGACGGATGGGCGTGGGGGGGGGTCTAATTGCCCTCAAATCACTTTCGACTATTAAAAAGGGCAGTAGACCTTTGAATTTCCAATCGAATCCGTCCTTTGTCAAGTTTCTACGACAAAGATTTCAATAAAAATTTATATGCCCCCAGGGCATAATTTATAACCCTTGCCCTGAAGACTTTGGTTGGAGTGTCCTGCTCAAACGTATAATTTTCTGAACTTTAAACTGCGTGGAACAAAATGTCTATCTCAAAATTTTGATTGGATATGTTTGGGGAATTGTGGGCGTGGAAGGGGTGTGAGTTGCCTTCTAATTACTTTTGACTATAAAAAAGGGCACTAGCCATTTCAATTTCTAATCGAATGATCCCTTTTAAAGTTTCTGGGACATCGCGTTCTATAAAAACCTTATATGCCCCCAGGGCATAACTTTTTTTTTTTTTAATTTATAAACGGGTTACAATAAATAAATAAACAAACATCTCATTTAAAAAACACAATCCAATGCATTACTGCATGCCGGACAAAAACCCGAAAAAAAAGAAAAACACTTTAAAAAAAATATATATATAATATTTTCTTTTATTATCTTTTATTTCCTCAGACCCTAATATAACCCAAAAAGGGTCCAACCCAAAAACAAATAAATGTCTTCTCTCGCCTCGCTCTCCCACCCCTCCAACAAAAAAATGGGAACTTGAGAATCATCCACGCAAACAACCCAACACAACTCACAACATTCACAAAAAGAGAGGAGAAAAAAAAAAAAAAATAAAGGAAATAAATCACTCACCTTTTCTAAACCCAAACAATAAGCTCAACAACAACATTTAAACAATCATTCTCCACACACAACCACTGAAATCTTACATATTGAGAAAAACAACTAACTCTAAACGACTTTTGAAATTCAACCGGATCTGTCTTGTTTTTCATCTCCTCAGGAAGTTTGTTCCATGTAGCTGCGCCCAAAAAAACGGATAGAAAATTTAGACCTTGTTGTTACAGGGTACGGGGTAGGTATTGAATGGGCATTTCTTGTCTCATACCTGTCTTGAGCTTCAGTAAATGCAATCGAGAAACATGCAGGTAGCAGGTTATTAAAACTTTTAAACATGAATAATGCCGTGTAAAACTTAACTAGGCCGAACAGTGGGAGAATCTTAATACCATCGTATTGCCTTCGAACCGAGTCAGAACCTCGCATTCCAGATAAAACACGAACAGCTTTATTTTATAGAACCCTCAGTGGCAGTAGATAAGTAATAAATGTCGCTGACCAAACACTTACACAATATAACAAATACGGATGAACCAGCGAGAAATACAGCATTCTTAAAATTTTAGGAGGGAAAAAATTCTTCGGTTTCCGCAGCATTCCAACATTCGTGGCGATTTTTATGCACAGTGATTCAATATGAGGTCTAAACATAAGACACTCGTCAACGTGGACACCAATATATTGGACATAACTATGTCTCTGGAGATATCCACTTTCTAGTTGAATCCACTTTCTAGTCCAAGGATAATAATTAGTACTTCTTCCATATAGAATAAATTTACTTTTACTATGATTCAAACATAATTTATTTACACGCATCCATCTTTCAATACAACTCATTCCTGTATTTTATAGCAGAAATAAATCTGCCTCAGTCACAGCTGCCACAGAATACTGTGTGTCATCAGCGAAGCTAGGCAATATCATCTTTGACCTTCTAGCTGCAGGTCCCACATGACTAAATATCCTTTTAAGACGCGCATTCAAATCATTAATATAGATTAAAAACAACAAGGGTCCAAGCACAGAACCCTGTGGTACTCCACATCTCACATTCATATAATCAGAATGAACACTCCCAACCCCAACACACTGTTTCCTTCCACTCAATAAAGACAAAATCAAACTATGAAAATTACCACGAATACCGGCATGCTCTAATTTTGATAATAATACACTATGGTCAACAGAGTCGAATGCTTTCATAATGTCCAGAAATACTTACAGCCCTTGCCCTGAGGGCTGTGAGGGGGTTTTATCCTCAAAAACCTAATTTACAGAACTTAAAACTACGTTGAATAAAATGGCTATCTCAAAATTTTGATTGGATGTGTTTTGAACTTCGAATGAGCCTTTTTTGAAGTTTCTACGACAACGCCTTCTATAAAAAACCTTATATGCCCCCAAGGAATAAATTACTACCCTTGCCCTGAAGGCTATGGGGGAGTGTCCTCCTCAAAAACATAACTTCTATCTGGAAATCAACTGCGCTGAACAAAATGGCTATCTAAAAATTTTGATTGGATGTGTTTCGGGAAATGGTGGGCTTGGAAGGGGTGTTTATTGCCTTCCAATCACTTTCGACTATTAAAAAGGGCACAAGCCACTCCAATTTCCAATTGAGTGAGCCCTTTTCGAAGTTTCTACGACAACTTCTTCGATACGAAGTGCCCTCCTCTAAAGGAAAAAAAATTTAATAAATAGTACATAGGGCGAACATCGTTCTTGTGTGCCCTCAGGGCATAACTTAAAACCCTTGCCCCGAGGTTTATGGGGGAGTGTCCTCCTCAAAAACGTATTTTCTGTCTGGAAATCAGCTACGCTGAACAAAACAGCAACTCAAAATGTTGATTGGATGTGTTTGGGGGAATGATGGGCGTGGGGGGGGGGGCTAGGTGCCCTCCAATCACTTTCGACTATTAAAAAAGGCACTATCCGTTCCAATTCCCAATCTAATGAGCCCTTTTCGAAATTTCTACGACAACTCCTTCGATACGGAGTGCCCTGGTATGGAAAAAAAAAAATAATAATACATTATGCCAACATCGTTCTTTACTTAGGCAGCGCTATTGCGCTGCCTATGACTCGCTAAATGAAAGCAGTACTCTAGTATAATCAATGCGATAGAAGAGAATGTGCTACCCTACAAAAGGAGTAAGGTTTATAGATCGTATTAAATTTAGAGGAATTAACTTTACA
Organism: Artemia sp. Qi Xiang Cuo; assembly: GCF_049724085.1. Lineage (NCBI taxonomy): Eukaryota > Metazoa > Arthropoda > Branchiopoda > Anostraca > Artemiidae > Artemia > Artemia sp. Qi Xiang Cuo. Next base: position 36,907,504 of record NC_142803.1, on the reverse strand, counting down.
TACTTAATTATTTTTAAGTTATCAGCTTTTGAGATTCGTTTTTGTACTGAAATAAAAGATGAAGTGTTCATACCATTTTTCTGAATGATAAAAAAAGAATAAAAACTCATTACAGTAAAGACCTGCCTGAGGCCAATATCGTCAGCGTAAAACTGTGGCTCTTGGCTCTATTTAACTTGAGGGCTAACCGTCAGTAGTATTTTACTAGATCTAGTTAAAAGAAAAATCTAGTAAATTTAGAGGATCTAGTAAATTTCCAAAACTCTACTAAAAAGTCAGGATTTATAGTAAACAAAACTTTTGTTATTTTCCATGAATTCAGGGAAATAAAATTAGGGTCCATTCATTACAAAATCTGATTTTGATTACGTTAGATATTATGGCTACTATTGCTCTCATTTTTGCGTTTTCGCGTCAACCCTAGCGTTTAAAAATCTCTAAAAAGCTTCTTCTTAACACTCGCTTTGGACTGGTATGGCGGCTTAATTTATTTTCAGAAAATTTTCACAGACTCTCGAGACTTTTTCAATATATCTGAATTTTAGGACCTGAAGACCATTGATTGATTTAAAGCAGGGCTTCGCCAAAAGAATTTCTAGAATCCAAGATTCCAGACTATTGTTTGACGTCTTGCATACACCGCATCTGGAATATGAAGCTTATCCAGTAGTACATCCAAAAAAAAAAAAAACGATTTTTGAACTTATAGGTTTCCGGAATTTTCTATCATACTATGAAAACGGAAGAAAAGAGGAAAAGACAAAAAAAAAGACGAAAAGAGAAAGAAAGAAGAAAAAATGAAAAAGATTGTGAAAATTCTATTGATTATCCTCCTATAGTAAAAATCGATGCTTGATGGTGCGCGTGCGGTGGTAGCCGCACGCACAATAGTTTTTTGGAGCATTTAGTAAAAACAGATGCGATTTAGTAAATTTTTTCTTTCAGATTTAGTAAATTATTCCAGGCCAGGGTGGCAACACGGTCTCATTCATTGTCCTGTCAAAAACCTTTCTGGGTGATAACTAGTATGCAAACATAGGCTATAGAAATGTACAAGGAACTCATACTTCCTCTATATAAAGTGGTGTTTAAAAATTTTATTCTAAATCAAAAGTGGCTCTTTTTCTTAGGATTTATGTACAAATAAGATTCTTAATAAGTCTTGTAGGCTGTTGAGTTATGACTATCGTCCCCCACTACGCTACAATGACAGCTTAGGCTCAATTCAATTTTTTACATTTAAATTTAAAATCCGGTATTTTATTTCGATTGGAAGAAAGTTTGATTTCTGTCATTTATTAGTCCATACAAATCTTTATCTTTAAACGAGCAACTTTGTAAGTGTTTATAAATCTATGTATTTATAATTTTTTTTTGAAAATGGCTATATTTTTTTTTTTAAATTGGCACCCTGGGGGTCACTATTCTTTGAGTGCCTTGCAGGAGGTAAGTTTGAATTACAGGCGTTCTTGGTGATAACTCGTATGTAAACATAACAAAACTTACAGGAAACTCAGATTTCCTGTGTGTAAAGTGGTGTTTAAAAATTTTTATTCTAAATCAAAATCGGCTCTTCTTCTAAGGGTCCATGTACAAATAAGATTCTTCAAAATTCCTCTAGGCTTTTGATCCTCAAAGTGAGTATCGTCACCCACTACACTACAGTGACAGCTTAGGTTCAAGAGAGAGAGAGAGAAAAATAATTTATTAATCAAAATATCGCTTACATAATCTTTCAACAGTCATTGGGGAAACCCATTGGGTTGTATATGATGGTTGTTTCCATCCTTATAATCTACTAACAAGAAAGTACAACAAGAAAGTTCAATTTTCGTCAGTTATTTGTCTAAAAAATATTTATCTTTAAACAAGCAACTGTGTATGTATTTATGTATTGATAAATTTATGTGTTGACAATTTTTGCTTTCTTGAAAACGGCATTTTTTAAATTGACGCCCTGGGATTTTCTGTTCTGAAAAAAAAACGATCTAGAGAGGTCACAAGTTTGATAAAATTTGTTTAGAGCCTAAATTCGGGGGGGGGGGGAATCATGTCAGAGTGTATTTAATGTACGTCATTTTCCTCGGCCAGTGGTCGTATCGTTTTTAGTAGGCTATCTATAACACATGCAAAATTACACAACATGACAAACTGCTCTAAACAGCTAAAGAAAAAGGCATGGAACGAAAAACAACAAAATCACATTGAATTGTAAACAAAAATGTTGCACAAAGAAATTTGCAGCTAAAAGACAAAGCAAAATTACATGGAATGAAGGAACGTGTTAGTTTGGCATGTGTGAGTCTGTGAAGGATAAAAGGGAAAGGAGAATTAATTTTTAGTATCTATGACATGTGCAAATTTATACGAGATGACATATGTCTTAGATATTTCAGAAATTGCAATAGAATAAGTAACGTGTTATTTTAGAGTATGTAAAGAATAAACAGGAAGGAGGAATTGAATTCGCGTTAGAATTTCTTAGTTCAACTAAAATTGCTGATTTGCCCCCCCCCCCTCTGTGACTAGAAACTAAAGAATAGAACTGTGACTATCCCAATGCGTACTTTAGATGTTTCAAAGAACAGAAAGCAGGGAAAGAGGTTTTTTGGTATATATGACGTCATGCAAAAGTATACATGACTGGATGAATCCGAACAGCTAAGGCAAAAGGCATGGGAAAATGTCTGGGGTAATGGTACACGAACATAAAGCGCAACGATATCTGCAGCTTGAAGATATGCAACAATAAGCATCACAACGAATCCGTAACGAAAATAATGGACAAAGATGTACGATATAGAATATACGCAACATGGATGATTACATTGAATCGTAAAAGAAATCTGCAGTTAGAAGAGAAGCAACAGCGAGAATCACAATGAGTCCCAAGAGAGAACAAATCCTATAAAATGGATGGTTCTTTGATGCATTAACAGGAAGGAAGAATTGAATTTCCGCCCGAGTTTCTTAATTCAATTGGAATGGCTGATATGACACCTAATGGCTGAAAACTAAAAAATAACGCGACTATTGTGCTAATGCTTTATGATAGAAACAAATATATACAAGCCTGCCGCTTACCAAGAGTCGAGGCCCGGGAGAAGCCTGGGCTCCCAGTACTATATGTATAAGAACAATAGACTTTTCTCTAATTATTAGAGAATTATTATTTCTCTAATAATTAGAGAAAAGTCTATTGTTCTTATACATATAGTACTGGGGGCCCAGGCTTCTCCCGGGCCTCGGCTCTTGGTAAGCGGCAGGCTTGTATATATTTGTTTCTATCATAAAGCATTAGCACATTAGGCAGTGGCCATTTTAGGCCTCATAATCTGATGGGGCAAGGTATAGGCTACCATAGGAGTCTAAAAATACAAAAAAAAAAAAAAAATTTAATGTCAGATGTAAGAAAAACGGGGGTGGGGCAGCTGCCTCTCCTGGCCAGGCTTATAACCGCCACTGACAATTGACATCAACATTATAGATGGATTTGTGTATTGTAGGAAAAGAATAATATTTAAATAAAATAAATCCGTATGTCACTAAGACTTTTTAAATACAAAAAAATAACTGTAACTTTGAATTCAATAAGCTTTAAAACTATTTAGCTAAATATGACAACGAAGTATCTATGAACAAACCCGCACTGAGAAACTGACGTAATCTAGGTAACATTTGATTGTCAAGTACCATGTCAGTCGATGGAGGCGTTTGTCTTCAGTCTAGTATTATAATTTAGTAAATCTTGTGATTGGGGAAATTTCAAATTCAGATAATGTAACAGTAGCGATTTAACGGTGTGCTTTGTTTAAAAGTGTTTGGCTGAAAACCAAATTGTCGTAATCTTTAAGTATATATAAAATTACATATAATGATATTATAGAAGACTTTTGTGGTAGTTTAACTAGTGATAGGTTGAAACACTTCAAGGCTACTGGTGCTTTATTTTGTAAAAATCTGTTCCGTTTATAGCGGATTTTAATGTTTATGATTACTAAAGCGAAATAATTGACATCAGACTGAATCTGAGTGAAGTAAATGCTGCGGAAGGCTGCATATGACAGGCACTGTTTTAACCTTCATGTTAAACCAATATACCTTGAGATCTTTAAGCTTATTCTTTGCTTTGAAAATAGCCTAAAGAGGACCGAGCAAGGGGATGAGTCAGATTTTAAGCACCGAGAATAAGGAAATTATGGCAACTCTAACGGCTTAGATTTATCAATTTTAGAAGAAAAAATCAAGGTTCTTATTTTGCTCACTTATGATTTTGCTATTTGAATTATACAAATATAACAAGGAAAATCCCCAGGTAATCTAGTATGTGATTATCTAACACGTATATGTTACAATGATACAGCGTTGCATATGTTACAAAGTTTAAAAAAAAAAACAGCTATCGCATTAACATTTTGACTGTCGGTTTTAGACGTTTTGAAATGGACTTGGTATGAGTTTCAGAAACTTATATTCCAGGTGTAGAAAAAATGAAATTATCTGGCATGGAATTTTTTTTAGTTGGGCAGGAAGGATGGGGTGCATAGGCAGGGCGTATGGCCCATAATGACTAGGAAGCTGCTAAGTCTTGATTAGGTTGAGAAGGGTGGAGAAGGATAATAGGATGCTAGCTGCTCATTTTATGACAAAATAGTCTTAGTAATTTATGCCCCTATAGAACCGACTAATGAGATAGTAGTGACTCGGATGAATTTTACTTGCAGCTATAGGAACAAGTACATAGGATCCTGGATAGAAATGTCTTATTTTTATTTGGAAATTTTAATGGCCAAGTTGTTAGAAACAAGGATAGATGGTATCTTAGCAAAGATAAATCCGTTTAGGAAAAGAAACCAGTAACGGTTGTAGACTGCTACAATTTTGTAGGTATAACAAGCTAGTTATAACCAATACAGCATCAAACAGTTCGTGGCAATGAACTGTAAGTAAGGAGAGATGCGGCTCACTAGTAAGCGAAACTCTAAAGAACAGAATTGTGATACCAATAGATATATCAAAAGAATCGGCTTATTAGGCTAATTCCAAATATACAAGTTTCATTAAGCTTAGTGTTACCCATAAAAGGCTACGAGCCTGAGAAAACTGCTGTTTTTCGAAAAAGGAGGAAACGCTTCCTAAAAATCAAAGAATCTTAATGAAAATCACACCATCAGATTCAGTGTATCAGAGAACCCTATTGTAGAGATTTCAAGCTCCTTGGAATTTTGTATTTGTTGCCAGAAGAAAGATCACGGATGCGTGTTTATCTGGGTTTTGTTTGTTTTTTGCTCCTTTTTCCCAGGGGTGATCGTATCGACCCGGTGGTCCTAAAATATTGGGAGAGGGCACATTCGAACGGAAATTAAAATTTCTAGTGCTCTTTGTAGGTGACCAACATGATTGGAGGGCAACTAGGCCCCCTCCCACGCCACTTGTTTCCCAAATTCGCCCGATTAAAATTGGGGGGGGGATTTTCGGCTGGGAAGATGTTTCAGGGGGAGGGAAGTTTCCAGGGGGTGAACTTTTTCGGGAAAATTTTTCATTGGGGGAATTTAACAGAATTTCTATGCTAAATTTTTTTATGTCTTGCTTTCTCTTTGTCGACTAAATTTTACGCATGGACATGTTAAAGCTTATTGTCCATGGTGAATTTTTACCGGGATTGAATTGTTTAGGAAATATTTCCATCGGGAGGGGGGATTTTTCCATGGAGGTGAAAAACTTAAAACTGTCATGACTTATTACGTGTGTTAGGGGTGTTGTCCCCTCCTCAACATCTCGCTCTGTGCGCTAAAGTTTGAATTTTGTCCTATTTTTTATGAACGACTCCTGAACCGCAAGGGTCGTTTAATTATAACTATAAAAAGCTTTTTTTAAGTACTAAAAAACTTTACCTTGAAGAGCCATGTGTTGAGGAGAGGACAACACCCCTCATATACATAATAATTTCTGTTTGTTTGAAGTTTCAATGCTGCTCCATATTTTCAGATGAAAAAACTTGTTTGTTTTTATAATTTAATATGGTCATAAAATGGCCCATAAGTTAATCATAAAATGGCCCATGATGGCAAGAGGGCCAACCCTATTGATTATGCTGTTGCAAACCGAAGACTGGAAGGATCGGTACAAGATACTAGGGTGTGTAGGAGGACTGCTATTGATGTTAATAGTAAAGGTTGCCATCTTGTACTGCCTAGGGTTGTTCAAAGCTAAAATTTAGAAAGGGTAACTAACTTTCGGGAAGTTATGATGTTGATAGACTCCAGGATGATAATTTAATGGAAATTTTCCAGGAACTGTCGAATATTTAACTAGAGAGTCTAAAACTTGACAATGTAGGAAATGGATGGAATGATTTTTGGAAAATAGTTTGTGAAATAGCAGGCGGTTTCTTAGGAAGGAAAGTTAGAAACACGGCTAGAAATATTGGTAAAACAGTTTTAAATCTAGTAGTGAAAATAAAGGGACTTTTACGAGAAGTATTTGAGCGATAGATCTAATGAAAAAAATTTATGAATATAAGGAAAGTAGAGAAAACATTAAAATATGAATTAAGGAGGTGTGAAGCGAAGGCCATGGATAAAATGGATGAACATCTTGAAGACGCAGCCAGTTTGTATAATAGTAAAATGTTAGCATGTTAACAAATTGAGAGGGAATAGTCAATCTGGAATTGTCCCGGTTAAAGATAGGAATGGGGCCGTAATTAGTGATAAAGAAACGTTTAAAAAGGGATGAGCAGAACAATTCGAGAATGTGCTAAATCTTGATAAAGTTACAGGAAATGATATAGAAGACGGGGGAAAAGTTTTGGCGCCTTGGAAGTCAAGGAAGATTTATGCAGTTAGAGACAAATTACTGAAGATTACGAATATTATTTTTGAAAGTGGGACGTACCTAACGATTTTAGGAAAAGATTAATTAAACCCATCTATAATAATGGTTTTATAGTGAAAGTGGTAATTATAGAGGCGTTAGCTTTGTTTCTGTAGGACATAATTTACTTAGTTTGATGATAGTTTTTAGACTTAGAGATGCTGTAGATAGAACCATAGACATGCTGCATTTAAAATTTCAAGGAAAGAAGAGTGTGGTTTTTGGAAGGGGAGAGAATATGCTAACCAAATTTGCACTCGTTGATAAATAATTGAACAGTTTCTAGTCATCAGACCCTATTAGTCCTCAGTTTTATAGATTGTTAGCAAGTTTTTGATGCAGCCGATATTAGAGCTTTAATGAAAGTTTTATCCTTGCTGGTATCGTGCTGAATCAAGAGTTAAGCAGGGTTGTGTTTTTTAGAATTTTCATGAATCATTTGATTGACTTAGTGCTAATACAAAGGGTCAAAGGCTATGAGAGAGCCTGGAATCAAACGGGAAGTTAAAAGTCTCCTACTCTTAGATTTTGCTAAAGATGTGAGTGTCCTAGATGAAAATTTTATCAAAAGGAATAATTTTTTGGATGTTTTGAGAGTTCAGAGTGGAAGAATAGGTTTGAAAATTAATGTTAAGAAGGCTAAGTCGCTCAGACTGAGAATAAGTGACGGCGAAGAGGTTATGCTGGGTAATGAGGAGATTGATCATATGGATAGCTTCACTTACCTAGGTGGTATTATTGGTATTTGTGGATGCACTGAAGAAGGTTCTGTCGGACAGTAATCCAAAGTTCTTGTGCCGTTTCTAAGTGACTAAAAAGACTGGAGGGCTGCTAGCTTCCCGCCCACGCCCCTTTTTTTCCTGAAAGACATCCGATCAAAATTTTGAGATATCCGATCAAAATTTATTCAGCGTAGTGTAAAAGTCCAATGACTATGCCTCTGGGTATTACATAACCTCCCACAAACCTCTGGGGAAAGGGCTGTAAGTTATGCCCGTTGTCTACATAGAGTATTTTAATTTGATACGCACGAAAATTTTTTGGGAGGCTTTTTCTGCAGGGGGGTGGTGGATTTTCCATGGAGAATTTTCTTTGAGAGGGAAATGTTTTCATGGGAAATTTTAAAACTTTTTTTTTATATAATTCACAATAAAGGATGATTTCAGCTCGCAATATAAACCTCCATTTTGCCTGATTCAAGCAAAATCACCGGTTTAAAATTGCAATTACAAGGTTGCATTGAGCTTGCCTCCTACATGTGAGCTTGTTAAGAAGCGATTTCATGATTTTTTTTTTTTTTCAAATGTAAGACACATTTTGCTAAGTCATTTAAAACCTTATAAATCAATGTTTAGCAGTTATGAGACTCAAATGGCGTCTACTTTTCAGCCTCATTTCTGTAAATTACATTATAAGAAAGAAGTAAAGTAAAAAACAAAAAAAAAGAGTGAAATATACCACTCAATTACCCATTTTTGTTTTTTCCCAATATAATAAAAAAATTCTTTTATTAGATATGGACAGGAACTATGCAAGGGCAACTGTCAAAAGTAAGTTCAAAAGGGAAGAGGAATTGCACGTCATATATTCTTATAACTGGGTGTTGGCGGGATGAACTCTCATTCAAATTTGACAGAAATTCAATGTATCCTTTTCGTTTTATAGGCGTTGAAGATTTCTACAAGTACACAGAACACGCTGTACCGCAAAAAGTGAATAAAACTTTCAGAAAACCTGGGCCTTATCCGGAAGATGAAAAAGCAATAATAATTTTTAGAAGAAAGCTTTTAGAAAAACGAAGGAAGGAAATGTTGCAAGAATATAGGTATGTTCTTTTCCTGTAATTGTAACACTTTAACCAGACCTGCAAACAGGAGATATTCTAGAGATTTCCCCCAGTGCTCATCCTCATTCCGTGAAGAGGTTTTGAGAAACAGAAGAAAATAAATGAAGTTTCGGTAATAAGGTAATTTTTGTAAGTGTCGACCTCCTAGGCCTATCATTCCACCTCTTACATCTGCTAAGATTTTAGACATGTGTATCTGACTTCGATTGTATTTATTTATTATTTTCGTATGAAAGAGGAACGAATTTGTGGACTAAAGCTTGTATTTGACTCATGTTCAAATCTTGCAAGTTATTTACAGATTGATACTCACATGTCTCCTAAAATTTGACTGAGACCTTGGGTTGTGAAAACCATTCAAAATTTGGATATTTTGAAGGCATTAAAGAAAAAGTAAGATTGTGAGATATCAAAAACATTTATACGAGCATCCAGGGACAAAATAATGATGTATTGACATTGTCTTCTAAATCACACGTGGGACATGAAAGTGTTTATAGGCCTCTTCGCCCTGTGTCTATTGATTCTCATATTTCAATTAATTAAAAAAAAACTTTCCGAAAAGAAGTTTTCCAAAGGAAAGTAAAGAGCCATATTAAAACTTAAGACGACCAGAAATAAAGTCCTGCAATAATTCAAACTTAAAACAGCCAGAAATTACTATCAAAGAATAAATAAAACCCCGAAACAACTAAAATTAAAGTAAATAATCACATCAAACGTAGAAACTGCAGATTCTAGTATAGATGAATGAATAACTCCTAAGACAAGTATAAATTACAATTAGTAAAATTAGTCAAACTTAACATGAACCGAAGTTACTACAATCAGGAGTTAGGCAATTGAATCACTTCCCCCCTCCCGCCCTTAACCATCTAATGACTTTTGCGTTGTTTGTGTTAGATTGAAAACTATATGCATTTTAAACAGTGTGGTTCAATTTTTCAAAATATCATTGACTACATTAATCAAATTGAGTGAAAAGAACTGATGTAAATAAAGTGAATGCTTAATAAATAATTGCGTCAATTCCTGGGAATCTCAGTGATTTAAGATTATATTGAACAGATTTTCCGATTTTTGATTCTTGTAATTATAAAAAACGTTTAAAATATATTTCATGTTTATTAAACTTTCATTTCATCAACATATATTTGGTTTTCAGTTATTTCGGGCCATTTTAAGTTTGAACGACTATAGGACATTATTTCTGAACGTCCCAGGTTTTGATAGGCTCTTTACTTTTCTTTGAAAAATATCTTTTCTGGAAAGTTTTTTGACTGATTTCTGTTGGTTTTTAGGTACCAAAGTTTATTACCCTTCAACATTCCCTGAAAGTTTCAACTTAATACCCTTAGCCGTTCCTGAGAAATGTCATCTCAATGCCCATAGCTGTCCCTGAGGTATTGCATACACACCTTTTTGAGAACCTGAATGCACGTAGTGTATTTTGATTTAGTTCATTACCCCCCCCCCCCTGAACACTCCATAGAAGTTTCAAGTTAATACCCTTAGTTATTTTAGTTATGAGTGATGGAGACTGGATTGGTTATTATTATTTTTCTTTTATATTTTATATTATTATTTTTCTTTTATATTTTATTATTGTATCATCATTTTTAATTCAGTTATTTATTTATTTTTCTATATATTTTTTTTTTTTTAAGAGAATTCCGAGTTTTACTGAATTTTGAATTTTACTACAATTTTGATCTGACTCACTATATTTAAATATTTGATATTTCTTGTGAAATTCTTCCCTTTAAGTAGGCTGTGCCACTGACAGCATCTAAATTTGCAAAAAAAAATTGCTATAGGTATGGTAAGTAGTATTTTGAAAACTTTTCAACAGTCTGTACACCTTTATTGCAGATAGCTATGGTAAGCAGTAACAAGCACTGTTTAGTATATAATATGCATACTTGTTACGAGATGTGGTAGAAAATTAATGAGACTGGCGATACTACGAGTGATTTGAAAACCCTGTGCTGTTATCCTTGAGAAAAAACGTTTATCGGTAGCCTTCCATAGCTCAATTCGAGTTTGTACTCATTCCGTTAACTACGCGATTTGTGAGACTGCGATTAGTGAAGCTGGGTTTTCGTTGTGCGTCACGGAATATCTCAATGGTAACCGAAACTCTAAAAAACAAAATTTGGATATGAATAGATATATAAAAATATTAGTTTTTTATGCTGATTCCAAATATACAAGATTCATTAAGTTTAGTTTTACCCATCAAAGGCTACGAACCCAAGACAGTTTCCCTGATTTTTGAAAAAGGAGAGAAATGCCCCCTAAAAGTCAAGGAATCTCCATGAAAATCACACCATAGGGTTCATCGTATCAGAGGACCCCACTGTAGAGATTTCAAGCTCTCATCTTCAACGATATGGAATTTTGAATTTTTTGCCAGAAGAAAGATCGCGGACGCGTGTTTGTTTGTCCCAGAGGTGATCGTATCGAACCAATGATCCTAGAATATCGGGAAAGGGCCCTTTCAACGGAAATTAAAATCCAGTGCCCCTTTGAAGTGACCAAAATGATTGGCATTTTGGAACTTTAGAAACCATCCAAAAGGTTGTAGCAGACGTTTTGAAGACCATAACGGTTGAAGACTTTCAGCGCTGACACGAAGAGTGGAACAACATCTCCATCAGAGTGTAGCTGCCCAAAGGAACTACTCTGAATTGGATAGCATTTATGTTTAAATTTCATAAAGACTTTGTTATTTAATAAAATCTAGGTTGTATTGGTAGCTGCAACCTAGTAAGTAACCAAAAATGAAAAATTGCTAAAAAACAATAATTCATTAAAGTGGGTGGTTTATTTAAGTACATCTTATTCCTATTATAAAATTCGTCTTTAGATACTCTACGTACTCTTTATAAGTAAAAAATTGAACATTACCTTGGTTTTAAAGAAGAAACGAACATGAAAAGTAGCATCCTCATTCAGTTTTAGCTTTTCCCTTTTTTAAGCATTGGTAGCATTCATTTTGTGTTGCATTTATCGAATTTAAGTGCTCTAGTTGTTTCATTGTCTTCATTATTGGGTATTGCATTCCTGTAGAATCAGGGTTATGTTCGATTATTTCCTATGGAAATTTGAACAACCACGTCCTTGTTGATTTTTTCTAATTGATTTTCTAATTTGAGTTTCTATTGCCTAATACAGAGTTATTTGGCAGTTTTGACACTTTAGGTTAATATTGGCGTGTTATACATCCCTATGATAGCAGTTGTTCACAACTGGTCGACTTGAGGGACATCTGGAGGAGCAGCTCTGATCAAGGCATTTTTGTTTGGATTTGTCTTGTAGATCGTCGGTACTGTCTCTTTTGCTGTAGTTTTTTTTCTCTGCTTTTCTCTATAGATAGGAGTAAGTTGCGCTGAGACACTACATTATTAGTATCATTTGATAATATTTATTTGTAAGAATAGTATAAAGCATAACAATTACAATTCAGAACCAAGAATATAGCTGAATTCTTTGATTTGCTGATCCTGTAGCCCATCAACGTAGATATTATGCAGTAGACATTCGACTGGCGGTGTTTTGTTGTTAATTTAAGCAATTTTTCTACAGAATAATTTAAAGAAAAAGTTTTCCAAAAAAATATTAGAAATTAAGACCAGCAGAAATAAAATCATGCAGTCAAGCTTAAAACCAAGAGAAATTACTATCAAAAAATAAATAAAAGCCAAAATGAACAGAAACTAAAATGAATTCTCACTTCAAAAATAAACATACCATACGCTGCTATTGATGATTCAATGAATCCTAAAATGTACAGAAAGTCAAATCAGTATACAAGGTCAAACTTAAGACGAATATAAATTACCGCAAATAGGAGTAAGGTTACCGCCCTCTTAATCTTCTTAAGGCCAGAGCGTCATTTGGGCTTTACTGAATACGATTTGTATTTTGAGCAGTGTGTTTTTATTTCTCATAGCATCAACAACAGCACAACAAAAACAATATCACAAAGTTAATTTTAGTTTACAAATAACATCGAGGCTACTCTCTGTAACGGCTCGAGTGTCGTTTATGCTTATTGAAAAGGGATGTCTATTTTGAACAATATGGTTTTTCTTTGTCAAAACATGTTTGAATAGTGCTCTTGGTCAAAAGAGCCCTCACAGTGTCGCAATTCTTAAGTATTGCCGAGACATTGTTGACATTTCTTTTTTAAGATTCTTTAATCTTAAATTCATAAAATCTTAAGTGAATCTTTAAATCTTAATTAATAAAACAAAAGTTCAAGATAGGGATAAAATCCTTCTTAATAGACAGTGTATAGAAAATTCACAAAAAATACCAAATATTTCGGTCACGTGTACAGTGACCGTCATCAGTAGTAAAACTAAACTAAAACAATTTAAAAACAAAAGTTTATATACGAAATCAAATAACACTACATATTGTTTAAAATCTCTAATTCTTTTCAAAGCAAAAGCGGAAGCTAGCCTCTTTGTCCTTCTTGGATTCGGTTCATTAGCGTTCAATGATATAACATTTGGACAAAGATCAACTACATTGGGTGAATTGAACTTTACTCTGTCAGATTTTAATAGATTATCATAGATAGAGTTCAGCCCATATTCACTTGTATCCCGATTCAAAGCAATATTCTTGAATAAGATTTTCTTTATTTCAAGAGTTTCACGAAAATTTTGCTTTAAACCCCGATTCCTAGAAATCAAAGAGACATTCTCGAACAAAATAAAATGGTCTGGAAAATTAAAAATATGTTCCGAAAGGGCTGAATTAAATTCTTCCGACATAGAATCTTGCTTTAAAGCCGAAGAAATATAATCTTTATCTTGTAATAATCTCATTTCCAAACTCTGGTTAGTACGTCCCACATATAAGCTTCCGCAACTACATGGGATCCGATACACCCTGCTTTGTTGCCCAAATGAAGTTAGATCCTTCCCAGAATTTAGAAAACTACCCAAAGTATTATTACTCTTTAAAGCTACCCTTAGACCATTGCTTTGTAAAATTCTGTAAGGAACAAAAAACATCGTTCTCCCGAGTTGTCTCCAAGACTTCCTTGGAAGTCTCTAGGAACCTTTTTCCTCTTCTTAAAAAAGTCTGGTTAATTAACCATTCTGGATACATGTTGCTTATTAGTATTTTCCTTAGAAAAGACAAATCCTCCTCAAAAATTTTGGAGAGCAAATACTAAATATCCGGTCAGTTAAAGAAATGATCAAACCAATTTTTAGTTGGTGAGCGTGACCGGAACTATAAGACAAAAATCTATTGTTATTTTTCGGTTTTCTGTAAATTTTAAAATCCAGACTATTTTAATTTTTTACAAGAAGAACATTAAGAAAGGAAGTTTCCCATTCTCATGTAATTCAACAGTAAAATTTAAATCCCCCCCAAACAATTAAGATGTTCGAAAAATTCTTTTAATTCCTCCTCGCCATAATCCCATACTGAAATTATGTCATCCATATACCGTCCCCGAAAATAGGTTTTAAAAAATATGAATCCAACGCAATTGTTCCAATATTCTGCGAAAAAATATTAGCTGATATAGGGAATAAAGGGGCCCCCATTAGTAAACCATTTACTTGTTCGAAAAATTCCCCTCTGAATTGAAAAAAATAAGAGAACTTATTACACAGCCTTACTGAATACACAATTACAGAAACTTCCAAATCTGTTTTGCCACTAAACAAATCCAAATTTCTTAACAGCTTTCCTTCTAGAAGAGTTTCGGCTGCTTCTACATCAATATTTGTGTACATTGACACAATGTCGAAGCTTGGAAGCAAAGAACTCGAAGAAATTTCTACTTTTTTCAGTTTTTCAACCAAATTCGAAGAATTCTTAATATACGAAATTTGTGGAGACAAAAGTGGTTTACAGATTGACACTAACCACTTGCTCAAAACACTTGTTGGTGACCTTGTACTTGACACAATTGGTCGTAATGGTAGGTTAGGCTTATGAATTTTGGGAAGTCCATATAATTTAGGGCACAAGGAACTGCGTGGCAGGCATTTGTAATAAAGTTGAGGTGTAATTTTTCCTTCATGATTGAAGTGATTTTTTCCTGTTTGTTGAATAAAACAAAAGTCACTTACACTAACCTTTTTTTTTTCTTATAGCAAAAAAGGTTAGTGTAACTCACTTTTTTTTTATTCAAAAAACAGGAAAAAATCACTTCAATCATGACTTTCGCCTTTCCAGAGAAAGATTGCTAAAAAAGTTTTCGACAAATAATGCGGTCATATCGCATAATCCAACAGACTCTTTAAACAAATAAGTTTAAAAACGAATTGAAGTGCTTAAAGGATGAAGGAAAAATTACACCTCAGTTTTATTACAAATGCCTGCCACGCAGTTCCTTGTGCCCTAAATTATACGGACTTCCCAAAATTCATAAGCCTAACCTAGCATTACGACCAATTGTGTCAAATACAAGGTCACCAACAAGTGTTTTGAGCAAATGGTTAGTGTCAATCTGTAAACCACTTTTGTCTACACCGTATGTTAAGAATTCTTCGAATTTGGTTGAAAACTGAAAAAAGTAGAAATTTCTTTGAGTTCTTTGCTTTCAAGCTTCGACATTGTATCAATGTACACAAATATTGATGTAGAAGCAGCCGAAACTCTTCTAGAAGGAAAGCTGTTAAGAAATTTCTGATTTGATTAGTGGCAAAACAGATTTGGGAGTTTCTGTAATTATGTATTTAGCAAGGTTGTGCAATAAGTTCTCTTATTTTTTCAATTCAGAGGGGAGTATTTTGAACAAATAAATGGTTTACCTATGGGGAGCCCTTTATCCCCTTTATTAGCTAATATTTTTATGTAGAGCGTTAAAACAATTGCATTAGATTCATATTTTTTAAAACATATTTCTTGGGGCTAATATATGGATTAAATTATTTAAGCTTGGTTTTATGGGGAGCAGGAATTAAAGTGATTGTTGGAGTATCTCATTTGTTTGTGGGGGATTTAATGTTTTCTGTTGATTTGAAAGTGAATTGGAAACTTACTTTTCTTGATGTACTTCTTTTAAAAAATGAAAATAGTCTGGATTCTAAAATTCATAGAAAACCGACAAACAACAATAGATTTTTGTCTTATAGTTCCGGTCACGCTCGCCAGCTAAAAATTGGTTTGATCATTTCTTTAACTGATCGGATCTTTAGTATTTGCTCTCCAAAATTTGTTGAGGAGGAGTTGTTTTTTCTAAGGAAACTACTAATAAGCAATATGTATCCAGAATGGTTAATTAACCAGACTTTTTTAAAAAGAGGAAAAAGGTTCCTAGAGATTTCTAAGGAAGTCTTGGAGACAACTCGGGAGAAGGATGTTTTTTGTCCCTTGCCATATGTACCCGGGCTAAGTGAAAAACTTAAAAGAATTTTACAAAGCGGTGGTCTAAGGGTAGCTTTAAAGAGTAATAATACTTTGGGTAGTTTTCTAAATTCTGGGAAGGATCTAACTTTATTGGGGCAACAAAGCGGGGTGTATCGGATCCCATGTACTTGCGGAAGCTTATATGTGGGACGTACTAACCAGAGTTTGGAAATGAGATTATTACAACATAAAGATTCTATTTCTTCGGCTTTAAAACAAGATTCTAAGTCTGAAGAATTTACTTCAGCCCTTTCAGAACATATTTTTAATTTTCCAGACTATATTATTTTGTTCGAGAATGTCTCTTTAATTTCTAGGGATCGGGGTTTAAAGCAAAATTTTCGTGAAACCCTTGAAATAAAGAAAATCTTATTCAAGAATATTGCTTTGAATCGGGATACAGGTGCATATGAGCTGAACTTAAGGCCGTATCCAGGGGAGGGGTTACCCGATTTGAACCCCCCCCCCCCCCGAAATTTTTGACCGAGTCGAAAATAAGTCGAAAATTAGTAAAACCTAGGTAAAAATAAGTAAAATTTGTCGAAAACTGAGTCAAAAATTTGTAACCCCCCCCCCCCGAAAAAAAATCCTGGATCCGCCCTTGGATGAACTCTATCTATGATAATTTATTAAAATCTGACAGAGTAAAGTTCAATTCACCCAATGTAGTTGACCTTTGTCCAAATTTTATATCATTGAACCCTAATGAACCGAATCCAAGAAGGCCAAAGAGGCTAGCTTCCACCTTTGCTTTGAAAGTTTGAAAAGAATTAGAGATTTAAACAATATGTAGTTTTATTTGATTTCGTATATAAACTTTTGTTTTAAATTGTTTTAGTTTAGTTTCACTACTAATGACGGTCACTGTATATGTGACCGAAATATCTGTTATGTTTTGTGAATTTTCTCTACACTGTCTATTAAAAAGGATTTTATCCCTATTTTGAACTTTTATTTTATCATCATGGAAAGGCAGTGTGGTCTCCGAAATTATCTACATCTTAATTAATACTATTTTCAGGGCTCAATACCGGCAAGTCAGAAGAATCCTTGAGTATTTTCCTGAAGTTGATCTGGAAGCAATTGCAAGAGACTATCCAAAAGTTGATGTAAAAAAAGTCATGCTCCGTCATACAGAGGATGTTTTGCAAATTTAATCTATTAAATATCATATTTCTCATTTTTGTCTATACAGGACTATGATTTTGTTACAAATTTTATCGGGAATTTTTATTTTGTCTATTCACTAGTTTACCCGTCGCTCACTTAAATCAATTCAAAAATTTTCTTAATTTTAAAACGTTTAGTGCAGGGCTTCTGAACAGTAGTAACCGTATACCTTAGGTTTGCCAGAACCCAATTCGGGAGGGAGGGGAGATGGCTGTCAATCCCTGGACACTGCCAAATTCTAGCTCTTCACAGGTTTGCAAGTCATGGTTGCCTCAGTAGAGGCCACCTTTTAAAGAACAAGTCACGGCCCATAGTAACCAAAAATTTAAAACTGCTTTTGAAAAAAAAAGTCAAGCAAAAAAAATCCCACTTAAAGCTGATTTAGGAACGATAATTATGATTTCGATTAATTTTGATGGTAAAATTTTACTACGAATACGAATTTATAGGAATTTCGAAAAATATTCTGAAAAACCTGGAAAATATCATTGAGGGTATTTGCCTCGAAAATACCTCGAGTATACCATTGAAATCGCCATTGTCGAAAATTCCATGCAGGAAAGTTACAGCCACCCACCTGGAACAACAAGGAAAATCACTTTTTTGTACGATTAGCACTGATTAGATACCGTCTTCTTTTCTTTCTTTGCTTTTCTTTTAACCGCAGATTTTGTTTACAATTCGATGTAACCTTAGCATGATTGTCGTCTTATTCATTAGTTGTAAGGTATGACGTGACAGATCCATATTTTCAATTGAATTCAGAAATTCTGGCGTGAATTAAACACCTTTTTCCTGTTATCATTCACAAAATCATGCATTTTATTGGATTTGTGTTCCCCTGAGACTGCTTTTAATTCCCGCTGTTGATACTATTCTAACCGCAGATTTCGTTTACGATTCGATGTGATCCTCGATGTCGCTTCTTTTCTTTTCGCGGGTTTTATTGTCCATCATTTTCATTTATTATTTGCAGTGATGCTTGTTATCGAAAGTCTCCTAACCGCAGATCTCGTTCTGCTTCATTTTTGGTCATCATTACTTCAGACATTTTATCCATGCCTTTTTTTAGCTGTATGGATTCATTCATCAGCTTTTGTTTTCGCATGACCATAGATACCAAAACACTACTTTTCAAACTTTCCCCCAGTAATTATATTTTTGATTTTATTGTGTTATTATATCATTCAGTAACAATCAGGCATGTTCCATTGCGCATATCCTCTAAAATTTTAATTGCGCATTAGCACAATTATCGTTGTAATTTTTTATTTTGAAGTGATAGGGTGGGAACTTGACAATTTCAATATGCGTTATGCAAAATTTTTGTTTGGAACTCAATGGGATTATCGATGTCACTTGTTCCATATTGCGTTGTGCTAACATCTTCGTTTGCAATTCTATGTGATTCTGGTTTTCGCTTTTTCCACACCTTTCCCTTTAGCTGTTCAGATTCATTCGTCATCTTGTATAATTTCACATGTGTCATAGATACCAAGAACGATACTATCACCCAGGATCGTATTCAGGATTTTTCGGGAATGGGGTTACGAAAAATGCTTCAAAAATGTGTTTATATTCATTTTTTTATGTTTTTACGAGTTGGACCAACATTTTGACGTGGGGGTTGAATCCTCAGCCTCCCTGGATACGGTCTTGCCACCCCCACTGGAAAAAATTATGTAGGCTAATTGTCTTTTTAAATGGCATATGAATGTGACGTCATTCACATGAAATATGTTTTCCAAAATTAAGGCTCTAAACGAATTTTTCCAAATTACTGGTCTATCTAGATCGCTTTTCAGGCCAGAAAATCTTAGTGTGCCGATTTTCAAAGAAAATATGGAGCCGTTTTAAACAAAAAATAAATGCATAAATAAGTACACAATTATTGCTTGCTTAAAGGGAGTGTAGATGGGTTACCTACCCGGGGGCAGGCTTTCGCCCCCCCCCCCCGTTCATGTTAAAAAAAAATACAAATTTTGGTCTTCTCATAAGAAACACGCTAAATTGCCCCCCCCCTCCAAATTATCGTAAATTGGTGCCATAGTTGTCTTGAAAGAAACCCGCCATAATATTTCTCTTTTTTAATTGGTATCGAAAGACTGTCTATACAAACATTTTTGACGAATAAACTTTTTTTCCCTTCAAAAAACCAAAAAGGCGGGGTGCCTCTACGCCTTCAGGCAGGGCTAGATTTGCTAGTAGGTCATCGGTTTGAGGCTCGCCGAATTTTTAGTTTTGAAAATACTGGCATTGATGATAGTGCAATGAAGTTAGTCGTGTGTTATTTTGGAATTGGAGTTCACTTAAAACGACTAAGAATTGTTTATTATGATATGATTGCTATAAAGCTTAATGCTGTAGTTGGAATAGACCGACACAACCACAAATTTACTGTAAAGTGAAACGAAAGTGCTGTTGTAATTCTGTTGGCAATGGGAACTCTGCAAAACAGTGTCCGAAGGATCTGTTTAAATTAGATTTACGTTGACTGGGCTGGGTAACGTGAACTGTTGAAGTAGGCTTTGATTGACTTCGCCGATAAAGGTGTTGCAGGAGTGTAGAAGCATCTCTAACGCCGCCAGAGTAATCTGGCGGTACCAGCGTAATTGACACTGCCACTACTGGCTTCCGTATGAGCTGCAAGGGTCCTTCCTGATGCCACTAATGTAAATCCTCTGACACTACGGTGCCACAATCAACCCTAACGTACCATGGATTTTACGTGTTCTGCTCTTGTCGATTTTCGTCAACCGGTAGAGAACTGACACGTGTACTTCCCGCGGTATATAAGTGCCATGCCTACTGGCCCAGGACGCCTCTCTAAGGGCCACAGGCACCAAGCTTAAAGATCCTCTCAAAAACTCTTCCTTTCCCTTCAAGAAAGATATCTCGCTTAATATAGGACTCTTTTCAGATATCAAACCAATCAGCTATCTATCTCTCTAGACTCAAAACTCTACCTGGGCTAATCAAAAGTAAAATAAGGCTTACTATTCATATGAAACTCGCATCAAGAACTGAAAAATAAAATAAAAACCCATCGTGTCTGCCTCCATGCGTGGAGGTATTCGCACGCCTCTCGCTCCGACCAAAGACAAATGAGTGGGTGATTTAAATTCACGTTGAAAATTTACCCAGGGTCCTTTGCAGCCAAATTGACTCTTTTCCTATGCCAAACCAATCAACTCTCTGTCTCTTTAGAATCCAAACTCCCTAGGCTAGTCAAAAAGAAGTTGAAAGTAGAAAGAAAAATTGGGCTTGCTATTCGTATCAATTTCACATCAAGAAATCGAAAATAAACTCAAACAAAAACACATTATTCTTTCGGACGCATATGTACATTTTGAATCGGCATTATCTGTCCTAGAAATACCGTCCCTCCACGGACGTTGTTTGGGTTTGATCTGCAAATTTGGCCAATTTCTTCTTAACAGTGAAAAATATAGAGAGATTCTACCACCAGTTGTGAAAAATAAACACACGGTTAGCTAACAAAGTGAGACTGCAATTGCCTACTCCAAGAACAAATGGTTTCGCCAATTCGTTCGTTCCTTTTTACATGTCAGTGTTTAATAATATATAGTCTCGTTTTTTTTTTTTTTTTTTCGTTGTAAGTACTAGCGCCATTTAGTTGGAATTTTGTATTCTAAACTATGATTGCTTGCAAGGGCGGATCCAGGATTTCTTTTCGGGGGGGGGGGGTTACTAATTTTTGACTCAGTTTTCGACTAATTTTACTGATTTTTACCTAGGTTTTACTAATTTTCGACTTATTTTCGACTCGGTCAGAAATTTCGGGGGGGGGGGTCAAACCGGGTAACCCCCCCCCCCTGGATACGGCCTTGATTGCTTGTATATTAGTAGTATATTGATCCTAATACTGCGTGTTAGGATCAAATATACTACTAATAGGTTTATATAGAACTATTCTATACATTGCGTCTTCCTCCCGCGCGGAGGTTTTCACGTGCCTCTCGCCTGACCAAAAACGAATGAATGGAGAATTGAAATTCACGTTGGAAATTTACCCCGGGTCCTTTGCAGCCAAATCTTTACCTGGATGAGTCATCGTCCTCCTGTCTTTTTCAGACGTCAGGTAATTAGCAAATTCTTTCCAGACGGTCTCTTAATAATAGACAGACTGAGGATTGAAATTGTAATTAAAGAGAACTGAAATTGAGTTAACAAAAGGGCATTTATCTGATATAAAAGGGGCCAAAGGTCCCAACACCTCCCTCCCTAGTTAAATGACCACCGCCACGCCATTGGTCAGAACATAAAAGGCCACAACACAAAACGTAAAATATACAACACCAGCTTCAAAATCACCAAATTAAATTTTCTCTCATTTTCCTTCTTTGGTAAGTCTTCATTGCAGTCGGTTTGGCAACAGATTCCAGGGCTACACCATCCGCTTGGCCTATGATTCCTTTGCCATCCAATGTCTCTGTCAAACCAATCGAAGCTACTGTCTGTACAGCCCTCTACATCAAGTTTGGGATTTGAGAAGAAAAATTGACGAGATTTGTAGAACAACATCGTGCTAATTTATAACCATTTCCAGGCATGGCCTGTGGATAATTTATATCTAGCCCATCATCATAATGGAAAAAATCAAAGAAATATTATGGGTTCTTGGTCCTCACTAATCAAAGTCTATTAGCACGATTAAATCAGAAATTGTCTCGTTCTCACGAATTTAGATCTGAGGGAAGCAAACAATAAGGTTCTGGCATATGCGATGATGCGAGTCATCAAAGAGAGATTGGTTAAACTAGTCTCTTAACCTCCAACAGTGAAAACAACTCCACGTCTCAATTAAAATGCGAGTCGCCCCTTGGCATAACTTGAAATCATCCTTTGCAGAAAATACAAGGGTCAGCAAAAACTACAAGGGTACAGGGACATCAGTTAAAAACCTGAGCGAACCACGAATCAATCCCTTCTGGGTTCCATCCCCTGGGACAATTGAATGAAGAACAAACGTTGATATCAATTGATGATGAAACCTGGATATATGGCTCAGGGAACAATGTTTGGAGGAAATAGAGTCGATCTCAATTCAAGGTAAGAATAGAGAATGGGGGATTCTGAAGAGATATGTATCGGTGTGCAATGAGAGTAGAAAGGCATCAATTCGCGCTGATCCCA